>NW_026614878.1:0-97842 GCF_030052815.1 Hevea brasiliensis | reverse complement strand
TAGCTAGCCTTGTGATGTGATTTCTCTTTAGCCTGGCTATTGAGATTCTATTTGTTTCGAATGGCATGATCTAACTATGGGTTTTATGAAATATATTTTGATACTTTGAAATGAACTTGGATTGCATTAAAATTTCATAATTCATGTTTTGTGTTAAATGCTCATGTTTAGTCAAATTTTTAAAAAAATGTGAATTATATTCTGCATAAATATTTTTTTTTTGTATGTTGTGCTGCGAGTCCTAGTACTCGTGATAGCTTCTAATGCTATCGCAGATCTGAGACTAGAGGAGCGACAAAGCCCGAGGCTTGAGGTGTGAGGAGCTATCAGCTTGAAGTCATCGGGTATAATTTATACCCTAATTGTAAATATTTCTTTTGATGTATGTATTGCATATAAATGTATGGACATGTAAATGGGTCTTGAGCAGCTTGTACAAATTTTGTATGAAATTTGTAATAAAGTTTAGTTTGTATTTCTTTTGATGTAAATTTTGTAAGGATGTATATAAATTGTTTTGTCTCTAATGAAATATGAGTGGAACTATTTTATTTAATTTGAATGAAATGTATTGCTAGTATTTTGAGGATTATTGAATTTTGAACTTGAGAAAATTGATTGAAATGATTGTGGAGTTGTTGAAATGGATTGAGTTTGATTGTGAAATTGAAGTAGTTGTTGAGAAAACATTTTTAGAAGTGCTTTTTACAGGTATTTGAATAACTGGTTTCTCAAAATACAGACAGAACTCTGTCAAAATTTTTATAAAATTTGCGAAAAAATAAAATGGACCAAAAATATTAGCTAGATTTACTTTTAATCCTATGTTTTAAATACCTATTAGAAAATGCTCACCACTTAACAAAAGTAAGAAAATTGTTTTAAAATCCCTTGTAGAATACTTAATGAGTTATCGGTAAGGTGAAGTGTGATAGTTCATTAGGTATTCTACGAGATCATGTTATGCCTTACAGAGGGGTAAGGTGTGATAGAGAAAGTGGTTCATAAAAAATGAATAAAGTTATTGCAACTTGATGCAGTAGTTCATTCAAGGTGTAGAAAGCTGATACAAAAAGTTAAAGCTAATGCAATGGGCTATAACTTAATGCAGCAGACTTGACCATCAAGGTGGAAACATCAAGGCATCATTTTCAATGCACAATCTAACAGCCAACACATCTTGACAGCTTTCTTTATTTTTCGACCTAGTATCAATTCAATTCAATTCAATCTTCTTATTTTCATTTTAAGCAATCATTTTTCAGCTTTTTTGCAAATATTTCAATTCCTGTAACTAGTTTCTTTAGCTTTCAATGCAATTTTCAAATTTCCCATTCATATTTCAACTCCCACAAATCTACTTTTAATTGTCAATGTCAATTTACAATTATTTGCCCATATTTCCAAGTTCAGCGATCAACCTTTATTTTTCAAAACTCAATTTACATTTCTTGCTCATGTTTCATTCAAGTAACCAGTTCTTTAATTTTTTTAGAGCGCTCAATTTAATTTTCTTGCATAGATTTACAATTTTTCAAGCAATCTATTTTTTTTTTCTTTTAGTCACAGACCAATTTACAATATCTTGCACCATTTACACTTCAATACAATCCTTAAAATTTTTGCAATGAATAACTTTTATTTTTCAAGCACAAATTTACATTTCAATGCATAAATAATTTTTTAATTTTCTAGTCGCTAATTCTATTTTTCAAATTTCAAAGAGTAGATATAAATAAAGATCTTGACGAAGCGTAACCCAGCAGAGTCAAGGAATGAAGGGAAAATTCAATCTTTTATTTCTAGCTAATTGTTCTGATTATAAGTTAGATTGGCACAACCTACATCCATAATTGGAATACTTGTATCCCTAACACGCCCATAATTCAGTTCACACATGAAAAAAGCAAGTATAAATTGACTAAAATAAATTGTACAAAGAAACAAAATGAAATAAATTTCATCAAAAAATTAAATCAAACAGAGTCTAAGTGCACAAGTTTCTATTAAGCATTTCAGTTTTTGCAAGCAGCTCCATTTCTCTCTATAGACCGTAAAAAAATAGTTCTCTCTTGCAGGGGGGAAAAAATTGAAAATGAAGTAGGAGGAATAACCACCTTTTTGCTAGCTGCTTTTTTTTTTATTTTTCTTTTTAACAGTACGATCAAAAGTTCTTAAATAAAGACATAAAAAAAAAATAATAATAACATAGAATTTGTAGGGTTTTAATTTTATTTTTTATTTTAAGTGAGAATAAAAATTATAATTATAATTATTTTTTAATTAAATATTTAATGTCACATTATTAATATTTAATAGTAATATTTAATAGTGATAAGATACATGTGTGTTACAAACCGAACCAGCACATGATCCTATCTAAAAAAAAAAAAAAAGAAAAGAAAACATAAAACTACAAATTATTTTCCTCTTCTTTTATCCATGCTTTGGTTTTTATAGCATTTTGGATACCAGACTAACGGACAAGTCTAATTGTAACCATCTAACATTACACTCTCACATTTAAGTGAACGCAGGAAAGAGCAACCAATAAGATGTATAAGATAACATTACTCCAGACACGTTAACAACAAACAAGGACAATAATATCACAAGATAAGATTATGCATTGTTAATTACAAAATACAACGTTCAGCAGAATGTTACGGCAGCATATATAACTTTTGGAGTTTATGTAAACTCTTCCTTCAAATAACCAGGCCCAGGCTTGAAAGGGTCAGATTCCTCATATGCATCTTTACGGTAAAACCCAGCATCATTCATGCGGTTAGTAAGTACATGAAGGATTGCCTTTTTCTTACCTCCATACTCATCTCTGTTGCTCTCAATATATTCTTTGGCCTCAGCTGCTACCTCGTTCACAAAATCAAACCGGTTGTCTTCTGATAGCAGTAGTCTCTCAATATCCATTGTCAATAGCTCTCCCCCCTCTCGTACCTTCCTAACCTGCTCCTCCAGGAATGGAATTCGCCCCAATTTATAATGCAACATGTCATCCTTCTTCATCTGAAACAATAAAATTCTGCATAAGCACTTTCAATCAACACCCCCAAGCACGATGCAATGGAAGAACCTATGCCACATCATGAAAAGGTAAGACATGAAGCAGCAAGATGATGCCAAACATGACCAATATATTTATCCACATGCAAATATTAATTTGATCACCTTCAAAAGCTTTATTTCATTTTTTTTTTCCACATTCATGGTAAGAGTCTCTACAGCTTGTGCCAGTTTTTTCCTTATAGATTTGCCAGTCCAAAAAAGTAATTATTACAATTTTAATGAGTTCATACACCACATTAATTTGATAAAAAAAAATATAAAAATTTATTTATTTTTTTAATTTATATATGCGTTGACATTTTACAAGAATTGGTCACGGCAAGACTTAGACCCACATTCTTACTTTTAAAGGCAAGTGCCTTCTCAATAGCCGACATGATCACTCCATATTTTATTAAAATATGTCATGTTCATGTTTTGACAATTTTTCAATTTACATGAATATATGTTCTTTTTTTTAATTGATTTACAACTATATATTGACTTCATTGTACAGTAAAGCAATTACATCTGTTGTATACAGAAAAGGAGAAAAAAGTGAAGCTCGTATTAGTTTTCCAAGTAGTTCTATCGACAGCTCTAAGCAATATTTTGCGCAAATTTCAAGAGCATGTCATGAAAACCTACCAAATTTTTGCATGGAAAAAAATATGATTTAGTTCTTAACACACTATCATAATGAGAAAGAAATGTGCTGGCATAGGTTGGCTGGATATATATTTAGGACTTATTATTTAGTCATCATTTTTATTTTGCCAAACAATATCATTTTAGGCTTCAAAGTGGCAGGCCAGTACTGAAACTGTCACCAAATCCGTATTTTCTCATTTTATTTTGCTTCAAAATAACACTTTGATTACAAATCTTAGTCGTCTACTTGAAATTCTACTTTTCTCAGCTTTCAAAATCAATCTAATCCCAGTCCTAAATAACCAAAATTGCGAGCAGTTCATCATTAATATTCTTTTAGTCATTAAATGCTTCACATCATCAAGGATTGCATACACAAAGGCCTTAATGAGCTAGACCTAGTACTAACATGCAGGGTTCGGCCCAACTCCAACCAGTTGTTAGATTGGTAGTTTATACAGACTTGGGAATTGAAAATGACACCAAAGCAACTGCTAGTCAAAAGTGTATAACTACTTGTTGCAAGAGTGATTTATTTACAGTTCCTTAAATACTCCGCTGTAAAGTGTAAACAGGAGCTGTGAACAGTTACCATTGAAATGTAAATGAATTATCGTTACTTTTGATTTAGTTACTGTGACGAACGCTAAATTAAATTTAAATTTTTATTCTCTTCATCAAGTGCATTCAGATATGAAGGTGAGACTAGATAAATTCGAAGTCCTCATTTTCATTGATCACTATGAAATCATCCTAATTCAGAACAATACGCTACTTTTAGTGAAATTTTTGCTATGAGTTTCCTCTATAGACCTAATTTGAAGCAAAGTGAATCAAATACCTTCTTAGAATAATTCAATTAAATCCATCAATGAAGTTTTATTCACATTTCAAGAATTACAGATTAGAGATACCATTTTGGGAATAATTTTCATATGCAAGAACAACAAAATAGTCAAATTTTACATTTCATAGAGCAAACTAATAAAAGAATTTCATTTTATGGTACCAATTTTCTCCCGCGCCAAACTCGCCGACCACTTCCATTGCTTTGCCGTTGCATAACCACCTGAGAAGGAGAAGAACAAAAAAAAAAAAAAAAAAAAGAATTGGCAACCGAAAAAAATTAAGGGAAAAAGAAAGAGAGTTCAAAATATAAACCTGCGACTTCTTGGGAGGAAAAAAAATTGATTGAGGAAAAGAACGGCTTAGGTTTGAAATTGAAGAGAAACCAAACTGTGGAGTAGATATAGCCATGGCGCTTGTTGATTGATAGGAAATTTCCAATGGCCCGAATTGACGTGCCGCTATTGCGGTGGACGGTGGGAATTCTGCGGGCTCAGTGAGAGCCAAAGAGCCCAAAAATTGGAGAGGCTTATGGTCTCCTTCCAGTTCGCCCCTCTAGTTCTTGATAGGATATCGCACGGAGACGGCAAAGACCCTCGAACGTAAAAACTGAAAACCTGCCACTGCTCGTCCAAACGCAGCGTTTCAATGCGTTATCGTCTATTATTTTTTTTAAATAAAGATTTTCATTAAAACTTTTTTTAACAGAATTTAAACATTTTAAGAAATTTTTAAATATTTTTAAATATTTCCAAAATAATAAAAAAAGAAATATTAAATAAATTTAGAAATAACTAATAAACGAATATTTATTACAACCAAAAGTTTTTTTATCAATATTATTTTTATAAAATAATAATAAAAAAGGAAGATTCAATAAATTTTAACATAATTAATAAATAACTATTTGAAATTTTATTTTTTATTAATATTATTTTAGTTATACCTCATATATATAGACGTCTATTGCTATAGGTAGAAGTAGTTCATTCACGCAAATTAAACTCTTACATTTTGAATAAACCAAATTCCAAGCACTCCAAAAAAGCCATAAACAAGGTTAATAAGCTTTTGATTTTTCTCTGTATATTCTAATAAATTTGTACTCCGTTGATTCTCAAAAGTTAAATTGGCGTTTGTGCTCTGTATATGCTATAGACAAGGTTCGTTTTTGCACATTGGATCCTGCGTTTAGTTTTCGTTATGTTCTTCTATTTAAATTTTTTTTTTTCCCTGTTTATGTTATTTTATATTGAATATACATTTTTATTCACATACTTTTGTACATTGTTGATACATTTGCATTACATAGGTATTTAGGAATAATATTTATTACATTTCATTCACATTTATTTTGTTAATTGTATGATTTTTAGCTAATTTCATTATATTTTACAATTTATGTTGATTTAGCTTAATTTCTTGATTTTTGTATTATATCAAGTGATTTGACACAATCCTCAAGCCTAGAATAAGATGGACAAATTTGTAAGTCAAAAAGTAAAAGTTAAAAAGCTAGAGAAATAAAAGGCCATGCAAACAACAAGCATAACTCGTATAACATAGCTATGGGAGAAAAGCTAGTACATAGGCAGTGTACTATGACCCATGCAACCATCCTCATCTCATGTAATCTTCGGTTCCTTCATAAGATGCAAGGTTAAGATGTCCAAAGAATTACACGACCCTACCCTGTGTAATGGATGCCAGCCGAGAATCCCAATTCGACTTTTCTTCTTTTTTGCTTGACCGGAAGGACTTTTAAGGTTGCTAAGACTCTAAAATGAGTATTTTTACACTAGATATAAAATATAAGAAGTAAGAAATAAAGCAGGGATCGATTCTTTTACATTCAAGTATAGCAATTCCACCTCAGGAGACATCATTAGCAAGATTTCTGGAAGAAATTCTCAACTGAAGTTTAAAAAGTTCAAGGCTACAAATTTCTCATTCTGAGTTTCTTCATTCTATTTCTTCTGATTTGTTTTTCATATATTCTTATTTTAAGTTCGATTGTTGATCTCACAATGAGTGAGTAGCTTTTTTTATTCTGAAATTAGGGATGTAGTACTTTTAATTCAGTTATGAATTTTATTTAATTCTATTTCAATAAATTTGAGATTTCATTCTTTGATTTACTTTCTTGTATTCTTAATGCATGCTATGTATTGAACTCCACTTAGTATTGATTCTAAATTTTAATTGAAGGACTGAAAGATGAAGATTATATGGATAAATAGGATTTTGAGCTTAGGGTATTTGACCTAGAGATAGGCTAAGATTCTATGTGGAATTTATCATTAATCAAATATCTTAAAGGGTTTTAATTAATTTAATTGCCACAAAAGTATGGCTGAAGTTAATTAGGATACAACTTGAGTGTCTTGAGAGTGGACTTAAGGCAACCTAGGATTAATTTTCTTCAAAGTATAATTCCCAAATTATTAAATAGGTTAGATAGATTTTGTGATTGATTGAAGTGTGAGCCTCTAATTTTAGAATGCTTTTGTTATTTGATATCTTCAGTTTAGTTAATTTGTTTTTATTTACTTTCCAGTTATTATTAGTTTTAGTTTATAATTCTTCCTTCGAATTCGGTAGTAGAGATAATTACAGTTGCTGTGTATTTTGGTACCCAAACTAAATTCCTCATGAGAATGATACTCTACTCACTACTTTATTACTTATTAACGATCCGTGCACTCGTGAGATTTTGCACAATAAGGTTTTGACAATGTTGCCATGGAGTTTTGTGTTTGATATTAGATAATAGGCAACATAATTAATTTAGACATTTTATTTTACTTTGTTTTTATTAGTTTATCTTTTTTTGTTCTTTCAACTCTTTTTTAGGATCTTCTATTTAGTTTATGACTAGAACTAAACCAGAAGAAGAACTGCTTGAATTGGATCCAGAAATAGATAAAACTCTAACAGTTATCGAAAGGGGGAAAAAGCAACAGAAAGCTAAAACTTCAACCATGGCAGATAATCATCCAAAACCTTTGAGAGACTATAGAGTTTTAACTATTTGAGGATTCCAACCGAGAGTAACCAAACCAATAATTGATGTCAACAATTTCAAATTGAAATCGGTATGGCTCCAAATGATTCAATAGACTAAATTTGGAGGATCACCAATGAAAGATCCATATTACCATCTCCAACGTTTTCCTGCTTTTTATGATACATTCAAGGTAAATGGTGTTTATGAAGATACTATTTGTGTAACACCCATACATGCATAGTCCTGTGCAAATCACTATTCCGGTGACCAGTGTCGGTCCGGACAATTAAGAAGATTAGAACCATATTTAAGGCACCTAGAAAAGCCCTAAATAAAAATTAATAGCAATTACCAGAAGGAGAAATTGAAATAAGAAAAACAGAGCATAAAAGGTTAAATGAGTTGGGGTTCACAGCGATGGGTGACTGTACCAAGAAATGACTGCGCGGTCAACTGTAACCCCAATTTCGTATGAGGCATTGTGACACTACAGGCCTAAGAATTATTGCGAAGCTAGGGGAAATGAGAAAGTCACAGAAAAGAGTTGAGAAGTAGGTCAAATAATTAGATCAGGGTTTCTGAAGAAATACTGAATTATTGGTAAAATGGATCAGACCGGCGAGGGGCAAATTAATCAATTCACCTTTAGAGGTGACTCATGGCTTAAATGTTCAATAAAATATAGGAAATTAATATTTTGAATTATAGAATAAAAGAGGAAAGGTGAATGAAAAAGAAAAGAAAAGAAATTAAAATAAAAAATTTATGATATTACCATGACATCACTACCCTTATGCAAGCATGATTCATTAAAACTATAATTATGAATTATGAAAATTTATAAGATAATTATACAAATAAAAAGCTAAAAAGTGGTATTCCTCTTTAGTGATTTTGTCCCTTCCTCTCTCTATTTCTCTCTCATTTTTTTTAACTTTCCACCATTGGAAACAATTTCAAGCTTATATAACCCAAAATTTTGCCACAAATTCCATAATTTTCCTAACAAAAACATGCTCTTGGGTATTGATTTGAAGAGTGGGAACCAAAGAAGCTAAGAAAATTGAGGGATTTGGAAGAGTGGAAGTGACCAAGTTGAGGTAAGTGTCTCTCCTAACTTAAATTGATTTATGCTTATAGAATTAATATTGAACAAGTGAAAATTACTAGGAAAAGTGAAGAATTCATGCTTGTATGGGAACAAAGAAATTTCGGTAGCCATGGATAATAGAGGGAAATGATGTGTTATCTTTCAATTAATCATGTGTAAGCTTAATTGGGGTAGTAGGAGTGATTATACACATTAATTTCATTAATTGTGTAATTTAGAGAAGTAGGGTTCTTGACCTCGAGGAATATTGGGGAAAAATTAGGAGTTTTTGAAATTGAACTAAATTGACCTAATTGAGATTCAAAATGTCAATTGGGGCCAATTGGAGTGTGTTGGAATGGTGAGAAATAAAATCAAATTTGGATTGGTAGGGGTCCAATTCTGGATAGTCAGACCAAGGTCCACTTCAGGGACCAAAAATGTAATTCTGCTACTCCAATTGGTGTGAGGCTAATTGGAGATGAAATTAGACACATAATACCACAATTTTCATGTAGAAACCCTGCCCTGAAAATGACTTTAAGTTAGTGAACAATTAGGTCAAACCCGGAATTGGCACACTGCCACTGTACAAAAATGACCAACTGAACAGTATTTGTTCATTTAGCCATAACTTGGTATAGAAAAAATCCAAATGACCTGATTTTTGAACCATTAGAAAGCTATGACATAGTACTACAACTTTCATGAAGGACACCAACCTAAATTCTGCCCAAAACCAAGTCAATTTTGCCATCCAAAATTGGGTCACCAAAACTGTCAAAACTAAAAAGTGCCCAGAATTTCTGGGTTATAACTAATCTGGCCAGCCTTGGAAAATAGCCATAACTTGAGCTACAAAACTCCAAATTAAGTGATTTAAAAAGGGAATTAAATCTAAGACAATAAGGAACAACTTTGGTGAAGGGCACTTAGCCAAATTCCTACAGTAACCAGACCAATGGAACAGTAGAAAATAGTGACCCAAAATTGAAAATTTATAATTTCTCTTAGGAAGCTTAGAAATTGAAATGGCAACTAATGCCAACCAATTTGACACTCAAAATGTGGTATGTGAGTGCATTTAGAATTAACATACATATTAAAGATGAGAAAGTCAACATTTTGACTTAAATAGTATAATGAATAGTGCCATTATAAATAAAAATGTAAATGACCCGAATTTAGAAACTGTAATGGGTACGATAAGTCTACTCAAATTTAATTATTGGAATTTGCTATTAGAAAAGGTTTGAAAGGATATTGAAGCACTTTAAAATTTTGTGTTTCAGTTAAAAAGAGGTCTTTGAAGGAAGGAAGAAAAATTAGCTTAAATCGAGATAATCGAAAGAGGTTTGTGCACAACTAGTTTTCAATTTATAAGGTTTTGCATATCTCATATGATTAAATGATTTTATGTTCTTTATGAATTATGTCTATCAAGTATTGAATTTATTTCAACAATTATTGAAATGTGTTATGGTATGAATGAGTTTAGTTTTGGAAAATGGATTAATTATGATTTTATTTTTATTATGGATTGAATAAAATTTGCTTTGGAAAATTTTGATTGGAAAGTGGTTTACATGGAAAAAGGACAGATTATGTTTTGAATTGTGATGGGCATGGAAATTATCGGTTATTGGAATTGGTATTGAAATTGAATTGTATTGTGATTTTATGTGTAACACCCCTATATACATAGCCTGGTATATTTCACTGTTCCGGTGAACGGTGTCAGTTCGGATAATTAAGGGGATTAGAACTACATTTAAGACGCCTAGAAAAGTTGTAACATCCTCCCGATAGCAATTCATACGATCTCTTATTCGGTGGCCGGTGTCGGTCGGACCTAGAACTACGGAAAAATATTTAAACTAAAGTGAGGAACCAAAATTTACTCAAATATTAATAAGAAAAATTTAGTAAAAATTTTAGAAATAAAATACAACCAAGTCAAATGGTAGGTGCCCAGCGAAGGGTAACGAGAGGAAGTTGCGGTTCTAACGAGGAGCCCTAGACCCGGGAAAAATTTCATAAAATAATTTTTGGGACTCCGGAGAAGGGTCATTGAGGTTCCTATGGCATTAGAATGCCAAGAAAATATTTAGAAAAATTTTTCAATCGGTACAGACAATTTTGACCCGTTAAGCCAAGCGGAGGCATTTTGGTCATTTCACCTTAGAGGTGATTTTTGGCCGACTTGTCCAGTTAAGTAAATAATTAATATGACATAAAATATGAAGAAATATTGCTAGAAATTAAATTGAAAATAAGTAGAGAAGAAAAGAATAGAAAATGAGAAAAATGCCCATTTATGACATATGGTGATGTCATTTTAAAGCTCCCACCAATCACATATAAACAACCATCTAATTAACTAATGAAAGAGACCAAGAAGACCAAAAAAATTCTGCTGCTTTTCTTCTTCCTCAAGACGTTTTTCTCTTCTCCATAGCCCTCCATAGAAATTTCTTTCATTACTCCCATTTCCCATGAATTTCCACTACTAAACCCTAAGTCCCTTCACTAAAAACTTGTCTCTACCTCTTGGGAAGTGATTGGCAGCCAAGAAGAGGAAAGAAAATTAAGATTTAACTTGGGAAAATTCTGCCATTAAAGAGGTTAGTGCTTACTTATGCTAATATTCCTTTATTTCCATGTTAAGGACTTGAATTTAGTATGAAATTGTAAGTTAAATGGACTAAATTCATGTGTATACATACCATGGATTTCAGCTGCCCTAAGGAAGGAATAGGATTGAGTGTTGTTGATGGACTTAGAATGAATTAGAGCTTATGTTTAAAGTGTATAAACACATATATAATGAATGGAAGTATGTAACTAAGGTGTATGGGTGAATTGCAATGAGAAATTAGGGTTTTGAGAAGTGAAACTTGGATTTAGCTTATGAAATTGTGAAAGAACATTATAAGGGTCAATTAGTGACCATTTTAGGTATGTTGACCATGAATTGGACTGAAAAATAGGATTGCAAAGTGAAGATGTAGGCTGCCCTAGTATAGCAGCAGAGGGTGAAAATTCAGTCAATTACACAGCCATAACTTGGGCTGTGTTGGTCCAATTGGTGTTTGGCCAATTGGACATGAAACTAGGCTTATAATGACACATTTTTGCTGAAGAAACCATGCCCAAAAGACCAAAGCAAGAGGACCAAAACTTGGCCCCAATCCGGATCCCCTGCAACAGCCCCTGCAGAAATGACCAAATGAACAGTAAGGCCATAACTCACTGTAGATTTGGTCAATTGACCTGAAATGTTTACAGCAACAAGTTAAGACATATACAAACAACTTTCATGAAGAAACCTACCCCAAATTATGACCATAACCTAACCCAAATGGCAGTCACGATTCTTGTTCAAACTGCAACTCTGCAGATTTTCATTTGGCGATAATGTTTGGATGGCTATAACTCTCTCTAGAAAACTCGGATTTAGGCGATTCTTGAACCGATGAAAACCTAAGGCATAGTAGAACATTTCATATGAAGAAAGTTAGACCAAATTATGAACTTAGCAGTCAAATTCTGACTAAAGTTGGACCAAAAATCTGCGGACCAAAATCTCGGCATGAGCGATTGCGTGAGCGATAAACTTATTTTGGCCATAACTTGAGCTACAAAACTCCAAATGGAGTGATTCAAAAAAGAAATTCAACTAGACAAAATAAGGAACAACTTTCATGTTTACCATTTCCTCAAATTCCCACTGTAAAAATAACAAATGGAGCAGTAAAGATGAAGCATGAAAACCGAAAATTTTGCTCAATTAGCATTAAGCTTAAAAATGGCATTGGCAACCAATACCAACAAGTTTGAAATACAAAATGTGGTATGTTTGAGGTGTTAAGACCAATACACCTACTTTCTATCCAAAAGCCAACATTTTTGTTGACCAATGAGGTGAATAGTGACACAAAACCAAAATTGGCAATTTTGCTAAAATGACCTAAGCTTTGAGAAAGTGACCAAAACCAATGAGTTTTGAATACAAAATGTGGTATGTTGGGAGTATTAAAACCAATGTACCTATTGTTTATGCAAAAGTCAACATTTTAGTTGACTAATGAAATGAATAGTGACACCAAAACTTGAAATTCAAAATTTGAAATTAGAAATGCATCTAGGGACTTTAAATTGCAATTGGCAATTAATACTAGCAAATGTAAAACTCAAAATGTGGGATCTTGGTGTAATAAGAATTAATATATTCATTAAGTATAAAAAGGTCAACATTTTGATTGACTAGTAAGGTGAATAGTAATCAAAATGATTAGTAAATTAAGATGAAGACCTAGAACCAATTCTAAGCTTAAATGCTTTGAATTGTATGACAAATATGGACTATGCATCCTAGTCAAAATTGTTAAAAAAGAAATTTAGGCCATAAATTTGAAATCCATGAAATATTCATGGATTACTTGAAACATGAAAAATAAGTCACCTAATTAATGTGAATAGATAGTTAGGGCATATACGCCCATCACAAATGGAATTCATAAAATATTAGAAACTCAACTTGAAATATAAAATTTGTAATTACATAAGTAGATTCTTGAATGTATAAATGAGAAAGGAAAAATGTTTTGAATACAATGGTACATGTGACCAATTGTTTAGAATTGCGATCAATATGAATAACATAATGAATGGATAAATAAACCATATTAATGTATGAATGAGACATTAGTTCTCATTATTGTAAAGAGGAGAAGTATTTTGAGTACAATGGTATAAAAGAATAATTGATGTGAATTGTGATCATATAAATGATCAAATGAATGTATGAATTATGATTGAAATTTATCATGAAAAAAATGAAGTCATAAAGCACAATATATTAACATTTTAAAATATCAAATGCCTAGTATACCTAACAAGATTGGTTTGGATAGTTTGGCATGCCAATAGGGTATTGTGTTAGCGATCTGCGAAAGGCTTTATACTGTATTCATGGCTTTATGCGTATTCATGGCTTTTATGCGTATTCATGGCTTTTATGCGATTATGTGATATCATGGCTTTTTAGCCATCTTATCATATCGTGGTAGGCGTTCTGCGTCCCATGGTATGACGCGAGGCACGCGGTGTCGGTGCCAACGACGTTATCGATCGATCGTCTAGTATAGGTTACTTGGGCGATCAATTAAAGTATTATTCAATTCGAGCGGCTAAGTTAAGTTAAGTATAATGAAAATCGATACAATTAAATTAAGTATTGAATGAATAAGCAAAAGAGATTAGCAAAAGAAACATAACAAAAATATAAATTGCGAGCAAATGCGGACTTGAAATACAATCTGGATAGAATAAATTATATACCTGCTAGTATTATTGAAAAGTTATAAACTAAGCACTTCCAAAGAGGAACAAACTAGTATATAATATCGTTGATACTAGAACTAACATACCAAATTAAATTGATTCTAGAGTATCTGACTTATCATTTATGTCTGTCTTTCCTAGTATATATTATTTAAGGTTATATTATTGCACCAATAAGCGAGAAATGCTTAGCGCGATGGAATTGCTTCCTCGTGCAGTCTGAAAGAGTAAAACCGATGGTATCGTGAGATTTTTGGAGTCGGATCTGCGAAGTGTCGAAGAGTTCAAGATTGTCACCTCCTCGAATGCATGTAGAGAGGGCTCATTTTATACATGTTATGTATATTGTTCATTCCTAGCACATTGTAAATTATTTGTATATCTTGTACAAAATAAACTCATGTAATTAACCTATGAATTATGGAAGCTATTCAAAGTAAGTATTTTAGTATGTGAATTGAATTTGAGTTATAATGAGATTATACTTGTGAATATTGAGATATTGAAAATCTAATGAGATTTTGAGAAATCTGAATCTTGCATTGAGATACATTATGTTTGAAAATTTTGAGACTATTAAGTTTGAGAAATTGAATATATATTGAAATTGTCTTTGGCGAGTTGGAAGAACTGTTAGTCCAAATTACAGCCGACACTTTGTCGGATTATCGTTAAAATTTTTGAAATTTCCAACTTAGTCAGATTTTGATAAAAGTAAAAATAGCCTAAATCTTCAATAAAGTTTTTGAATAAATAAATCAAGGACTGTAATGAAATCAGATAAAATAGAGTGCTCCGACACACTGAGTGGCATAACTTGCTCGGCTACACTGTAGTCGGGTAAGGGGTGTTACATTTAGTGGTATCAGAGCGCGGTTTAGGCGTTTCTGGACCTAGATAGATTGCATATCATGCATTGCATTCATAAGAGTCGAGGAGACACTATTGCAGATCTGTATTTCCTGTTTATTTTAGGTTAAGGTATGGAATAAGAGAATGAAGAGACAATGAGATAGCGAATGGAAATAAGAAGGAGACTATATTTAAGATGAAAAAGGATGAGTACATAACTGTTTGAGGATAGGATTGAGACTAGGAGAAAGTGAAGTATGATAACACGGAAAGGTGAAGAAATAAGGAGGTAATAGCTCCTCGACTATTTACACCGGGTAAATTTCAAGGATGAAATTTAAATTAGAGGGGAAGAGTTGTAACATCCTCCCGATAGCAATTCATACGATCTCTCTTTATTCCTGTCGATGTCGATCAGGATAGAGAAACTGGAAAAATATTTAAACTAAAGTGAGGAACCAAAATTTACTCAAATATTAATAAGAAAAATTTAGTAAAAATTTTAGAAATAAAATACAACCAAGTCAAATGGCGATTGCCCAAGCGAAGGGTAACCGAGAGGAAGTTGCGGTTCTCGTAACGAGGAGCCCTAGACAGGAAAAATTTCATAAAATAATTTTGGGACTCAGAGAAGGGTCATTGAGGTTCCTATGGCATTAGAATGCCAAGAAAATATTTAGAAAAATTTTTCAATCAGTGCAGACAATTTTGACCGTTAAGCCAAGCGGAGGGCATTTTGGTCATTTAAGCCTTGAGGTGATTTTGGCCGACTTGTCCAGTTAAGTAAATAATTAATATGACATAAAATATGAAGAAATATTGCTAGAAATTAAATTGAAAATAAGTAGAGAAGAAAAGAATAGAAAATGAGAAAATGCCCATTTATGACATATGATGATGTCATTTTAAAGCTCCACCAATCACATATAAACAACCATCTAATTAACTAATGAAAGAGACCAAGAAGACCAAAAAAATTCTGCTGCTCTTCTTCTTCTTCCTCAAGACGTTTTCTCTTCTCCATAGCCCTCCATAGAAATTTCTTTCATTACTCCCATTTCCCATGAATTTCCACTACTAAACCCTAAGTCCCTTCACTAAAAACTTGTCTCTACCTCTTGGGAAGTGATTGGCAGCCAAGAAGAGGAAAGAAAATTAAGATTTAACTTGGGAAAATTCTGCCATTAAAGAGGTTAGTGCTTACTTATGCTAATATTCCTTTATTTCCATGTTAAGGACTTGAATTTAGTATGAAATTGTAAGTTAAATGGACTAAATTCATGTGTATACATACCATGGATTTCAGCTGCCCTAAGGAAGGAATAGGATTGAGTGTTGTTGATGGACTTAGAATGAATTAGAGCTTATGTTTAAAGTGTATAAACACATATATAATGAATGGAAGTATGTAACTAAGGTGTATGGGTGAATTGCAATGAGAAATTAGGGTTTTGAGAAGTGAAACTTGGATTTAGCTTATGAAATTGTGAAAGAACATTATAAGGGTCAATTAGTGACCATTTTAGGTATGTTGACCATGAATTGGACTGAAAAATAGGTTTGCAAAGTGAAGATGTAGGCTGCCCTAGGATAGCGATGAGAGGTGAAAATTCAGTCCAATTACACAGCCATAACTTGGGCTGTGTTGGTCCAATTGGTGTTTGTCCAATTGGACATGAAACTAGGCTTATAATGACACATTTTTGCTGAAGAAACCATGCCCAAAAGACCAAAGCAAGAGGACCAAAACTTGGCCCCAATCCGGATCCACGCAGCCCTGCAGAAATGACCAAATGAACAGTAAGGCCATAACTCACTGTAGATTTGGTCAATTGACCTGAAATCTTTACAGCAACAAGTTAAGACATAGACAAACAACTTTCATGAAGAAACCTACCCCAAATTATGACCATAACCTAACCCAAATGGCAGTCACGATTCTTGTTCAAACTGCAACTCTGCAGATTTTCATTTGAGCAGTAATGTTTGGATGGCTATAACTCTCTCTAGAAAACTCGGATTTAGGCGATTCTTAAACCGATGAAAACCTAAGGCATAGTAGAACATTTCATATGAAGAAAGTTAGACCAAATTATGAACTTAACTTGATCAAATTACTGACTAAAATTGGACCAAAAATGCGCGGACCCAAAATCTCGGCATGAGCGATTGCACGTGAGCAGTAAACTTATTTTGGCCCTAACTTCAGCTACAAAACTCCAAATGGAGTTATTCAAAAAAGGACATTCAACTAGACAAAATAAGGAACAACTTTCATGTTTACCATTTCCTCAAATTCCCACTGTAAAAATAACAAATGGAACAGTAAAGATGAAGCATGAAAACAGAAAATTTTGCTCAATTAGCATTAAGCTTAAAAATGGCATTGGCAACCAATACCAACAAGTTTGAAATACAAAATGTGGTATGTTTGAGGTGTTAAGACCAATACACCTATTTTCTATCCAAAAGTCAACATTTTTGTTGACCAATGAGGTGAATAGTGACACCAAAACCAAAAATTGGCAATTTTGCCAAAATGACCTAAGCTTTGAGAAAGTGACCAAAACCAACAAGTTTTGAATACAAAATGTGGTATGTTGGGAGTATTAAAACCAATGTACCTATTGTTTATGCAAAAGTCAACATTTTAGTTGACTAATGAAATGAATAGTGACACCAAAACTTGAAATTCAAAATTTGAAATTAGAAATGCATCTAGGGGACTTTAAATTGCAATTGGCAATTAATACTAGCAAATGTAAAACTAAAAATGTGGGATCTTGGTGTAATAAGAATTAATATATTCATTAAGTATAATAAGGTGAACATTTTTGTTGACTAGTAAGGTGATTATTAATAATAATGATTATTAATTTTAGATGTAGTCGTAGAACCAATTCTAAGCTTAAATGCTTTGAATTGTATGACAAATATGGACTATGCATCCTAGTAAAAATTGTTAAAAAAGAAATTTAGGCCATAAAATTTAGGCCATAAATTTGAAATCCATGAAATATTCATGGATTACATGAAACATGAAAAATAAGTCACCTAATTGATGTGAATAGATAGTTAGGGCATATACGCCCATCACAAATGAAATTCATAAAATATTAGAAACTCAACTTGAAATATAAAATTTGTAATTACATAAGTAGATTCTTGAATGTATAAATGAGAAAGGAAAAATGTTTTGAATACAATGGTACATGTGACCAATTGTTTAGAATTGCGATCAATATGAATAACATAATGAATGGATAAATAAACCATATTAATGTATGAATGAGACATTAGTTCTCATTATTGTAAAGAGAAGAAGTATTTTGAGTACAATGGTATAAAAGAATAATTGATGTGAATTGTGATCATATAAATGATCAAATGAATGTATGAATTATGATTGAAATTTATCATGAAAAAAATGAAGTCATAAAGCACAATATATTAACATTTTAAAATATCAAATGCCCTAGTATACCTAACAAGATTGGTTTGGATAGTTTGGCATGCCAATAGGGTATTGTGTTAGCGATCGCGAAAGGCTTTATGCTTGTATTCATGGCTTTATGCGTATTCATGGCTTTTATGCGGTATTCATGGCTTTTATGCCCGATTATGTGATATCATGGCTTTTTAGCCATACTGACTACATACGTGGTAGAAATTCTGCGTCCCATGGTATGACGGCCCGAGGCACCGCGGTATCCAGTGCCAACGACCCGTTATCCAGTCCAGTCGTCTAGTATAGGTTACTTGGGCAATCAATTAAAGTATTATTCAATTCAGGGAGCTAAGCTAAGTTAAGTATAATGAAAATCGTACAATTAAATTAAGTATTGAATGAATAAGCAAAAGAGATTAGCAAAAGAAACATAACAAAAATATAAATTGCGAGCAAATGCAGACTTGAAATACAATACAGATAGAATAAATTATATACTGCTAGTATTCTTGAAAAGTTATAAACTAAGCACTTCCAAAGAGGAACAAACTAGTATATAAGATCGTTGATACTAGAAATACCATACCAAATTAAATTGATTCTTGAGTATACGAATTATCATTTATTTCTTTCTTTACTTGTATATATTATTTAGTTATATTATTGCACCACTAAGCGAGAAATGCTTAGCGCGATGGAATTGCTTCCTCGCGCAGTCTTGAAAGGTAAAACCGATGGTATCGTGAGATTTTTGGAGTCGGATCTGCGAAGTGTCGAAGAGTTCAAGATTGTCACCTCCTCGAATGCATGTAGATAGGGCTCATTTTATACATGTTATGTATATTGTTCATTCCTAGCACATTGTAAATTATTTGTATATCTTGTACAAAATAAACTCATGTAATTAACCTATGAATTATTGAAGCTATTCAAAGTAAGTATTTTAGTATGTGAATTTAATTTGAGTTATAATGAGATTATACTTGTGAATATTGAGATATTGAAAATCTAATGAGATTTGAGAAATCTGAATCTGCATTGAGATACATTATGTTTGAAAATTTTGAGACTATTAAGTTTGAGAAATTGAATATATATTGAAATTGTCTTTGGCGGAGTTGGAAGAAGCTGTTAGTCAAATTACAGTAGACACTTTGTCGGATTATCGTTAAAATTTTTGAAATTTCCAACTTAGTTAGATTTTGATAAAAGTAAAAATAGCCTAAATCTTCAATAAAGTTTTGAATAAATAAATCAAGAATGTAATGAAATCGGATAAAATAGAGTGCTCAGACACCTCGAGTGGCATAACTTGCTCGGCTACTGTAGTCGGGTAAGGGTGTCACAAAGCCACGAATGCAAATAATTAGTGATTGCCAGATAGTTAAGTATAAATAAGAAAAACAGAACATAAAAGGTTAAATGAGCTGAGGGTTACAACGATGGGTGACCTTATCGGGAAGTGACTGCAAGGTTAGTCCTAACCCTACTTTTGAATAGGAAATTGTGACGCCACGGTCCTAAGGACTATTGCAAACCTAGTGAAAAAGAGAAAATCACAAAAAAGAGTTGATAAGTAGGTCAAATAATTAGGTCAGGACTCCAGAAGAAATATCAAATTATTTACAAACCTGTCAAACCCGAGGGCAATTTGGTCAATTCACCCCTAGAGGTGATTCTTGACATAACTGTCCAATTAAATCGGAAAAATGAAAATTTCGGAATAGAGGGTTAAATTAAAGAACTTTGGAAAAATTTAAAGAAAAAAAAATGAAAATTACATCATCATATTACCTCGCCATGATGTTAAAATAAAATTTAATTTACCCAATTATTTTGACCAAGTCAAAATTTAATTTAAATACACATAAAAACAAAAGAAATTAAAAAAGATACCCTCATCTTCCTCTCCATTCTATTTGGCTGAACCACCTTTCCATTTCCCTCTCCATAATTTTCCTCCATTAAAGCCTGATCCAAGCTTTTCACTTCCATAAATTAACCATAATTTCCCCACAAATTTCCCATAAACCTTGCTAACTCAACTATAAAAGAAGATTTAAGAAGAAAAAGGAAGGAGAAAAGTGAAGATTTGGAGAATTGGAAATCAAAGTTTGAGGTTAGTAATCTAAACTAATCATTTTTAGTTCAATGCTTATGTGCTAGCTAAATTAACTTAGAATTTAACTGTGGAACCCTTTACCCATCTACAGTGTAGCCGAGCAAGTTATGCCACTCAGTGTGCCGGAGCGCCAATTTATATTTCTATTACAATTTATCCCTTTTAATTTATTTATTTTCAATTTTGATAAATATGAATTTATCCGCAAATTTTATAGAAAATCCGAAAGTGATCAGTGTAAATTGGAAAAGCAGTTCTTGAACTGTTTAAAAACACTTCCAAAATAATTTCCAAATCCAAACTCCATTATACACATTCAAGTCAATCTCAAAATCTCAATCTCAAATCACAATATTATTTTCAAAACCTTTCTGTTCACTTCATCACTTGAAGCATATTCACAAATAATTCTCAACATTTCATTTATCAACATACATTATGTAGAAAATCTCAATAATATGAAATTTCATATATTTACATTAATACATAATTACAGGAGTTTATAGTTACAATCCAAACTAATACAAAATGCAAAAATACAAAAGGGCCACCTATAGTCCTAATGTCCTACCATATGCAGTGTAGATGTGAGGTGACTCTGGACCTTGAATGCAGCTCTGAAGGCTCACCGTCGATGTCTGTGGGCTCCCACCTAGGTCTCGATACTGCGCGTGGCAAAAGTGACGCGCTAAGCAATTCGGCTTAGTGGTGATAATATAATATAAAATAAAATAAAATAAAATAAAATAAAATAATTATGCAAAATGTATGATTTCATTTTTGGGTAGACTTAATTTCTGGTATTATTTGCAGTATTATTCACTTAAAATTTGGTAATGTTTATTATCATTGCCCGAGTAACCCACACTAGTTGACTGGACTGGATAAATGGGTAAACTGGCACTGGGTACTAAGTACCTCGGACCATCACACCATCGGTCACATTGTGTCTCCCGTTGTGCAACAGAACAGCTAATAAGCTGTAATAATTATCGGGGTTAAAACCCAAGTGTAATAATTCAAATAACATAGCCAAAGTCTATTATGTCCTGAGAATGGCATGGAAAGCCATGAAACACAGAATGGCATGAAGCCATATGCAGTACTGCTAACAGAATCCTATTGGCATGCCAAGCTATCCAAACCAATCTTGTTAGGTATACTAGGGCATTTCACACTTTTAAGTTTCACAATTTTTGAAATTTAAGTTTTAGTGTTACTATTCCACTCCTTAGTCAACAAAAATGTTGACTTTTGCATAGGCAATAGGTACATTAGTTTTAATATCATCAATATACCACATTTTGCATTCAAAATTTGTTGGTATTGGTTGCCAATACTATTTCTAAGCTTAATGTTAGTTGGGCAGAATTTTCACTTTTTATGCCTTGTCTTTACTATTCCATTGGTCAATTTTGTAGTTGGAATTTGGCAAACTGATCAACACGAAAGTTGTTCCTTATTTTGTCTAGTTGCATTTCTTTTTTTTGAATCACTCCATTTGGAGTTTTGTAGCTCAAGTTATGGTCCAAAAACCACAACTGGCCGGATTGAAATTCTCTCGTAATTTCGGGTGATCATATCTCTGATGCAATGAACAGTGACTGCAACTCACATTTTGAATATGTTCTGGTCATAATTTGGTTAGGTTTCTTCCTGAAAGTTGTTGGTCTATATCTCAGCTTGTTGCTGATAAAATTTCAGGTCAATTGGACCTTTCTACACTGAGTTATGGCCAAATGACCAAACACTGTTCATTTGGTCATTTTGCACAGGCAGACTGCAGATCACCCGGATTAGGGCAAGCTTTTGGTCCACTAGGTTTGGTTTTATAAGCATGGTTTCTTCACCAAAGTTGTGCCATTGTGTGTCTAGTTTCATGTCCAATTGTCCTTGCACCAATTGAACCTTTACAATTCAAGTTATGGCTGCCCAAACCTGCTGGACTCAAGTCCAATTCTGTAGGTCACTCTAATGGCAGGCACACCAAACCCAAATCCCATCACTCAACACACTTCATTTTCGGTTTAAAGAGAACTAAATGGTCACTAATTGACCATTAAAACCTATTTTCATCATCACATGGTCAAAATCCCATTTTTCCACCCCAAACCCTAACTCACACATTACCATTCATGCATTTTTATTGCATTTCTTCAATCCACTTATAAGATGCACATTAAGGGCAGCCATAATAAACTTTTAACTTCATTAAACTCATCACAAACAAACCCTAACCATGGCTGCTAAAAATTTAGGCTTTACATACAAATGGCATTCAACAATTTTTCTTTATAATTTACACTCATTCAAAGTCCTTAACATGAATTTAAAATAAAATTCACGGTTAGGTCACTAACCTCTATGGAGTGAGATTTTCCCACTTACTAAAGCTCTTGTTTTGCTCTTCTTTTTGCTCCCAAAAGAATCACCAAGGTGTAAGAGCAAGTTTTTGTGTTGACAATTAGGCTTTTTGGTGGAAGAAAGCTAGGGAAAATTAAGCTTGAAAAAGCTTGTTCATGGTGGCCATGGAGGAGTGGTTGATGTCAAGGAGAAGAAGAGAAGAAGGTATTCTGATTTTTTTTTTTCATTTCCAGCCCATTTGGTCTCTTTTATATAAAGTTATGCCATGTGTCAAGATTTGATTGGTTGAGAGATTTTTAATGACATCATTATGATGTCATAAGTCCATTTTCCTTCATTTACTCTTCATTTCTTGTCTATTTAATTGCAATTAAATTTTTAACAACATTTAATCATATTTTTATGTTATATAAATTATTTATTTAACTGGACAAGTTGGCTAAAAATCATCTCTGAAGACGAAATGATCAAAATGCCCTCCGTTTAGCTTAATGGGCCAAAATTGTCTGTACCGATTGAAAAATATTTCTAAGTATTTTCTTGGAATTCTAATGCCATAAGAACCTCTATGACCCTTCTCTGAAGTCTTAAAAATTATTTTATAATTTTTTCCCCTGGTCTAGGGCTCCTAGTTGTGAGAACCGCAACTTCTCACTAGGTTACCCATCGCTAGGGCACCAGTTCATTTAACTTGATTGCATTTTATTTCTAAAATTTTTTCTAAATTTTTCTTATTAATATTTAAGTTAATTATGGTTCCTCACTTTAGTTTAAATATTTTTCTGAACATTCTAGCTGTCCGAACCGATACTGGTTACCGAAACAGTAGACTGTACGAACTAGCTAAAATGACGATATTACAACTCTTCCCCTCTAATAAAAATTTTGTCCTCGAAATTTACTTGATGCAAACAGTTGAGGGAACTGTTGCCTCATCATCTCTTCACTTTCCCAAGTTGCCTCCTCAGTGTTGTGGTGCCTCTAAAGCACTTTTACCAGTGGAATTTGTTTATTTCTCAGTTCCTTCACTTCCCGAGCTAGGATCTGGATAGGTTCTTTTGTATATGTCAAGTCCGGTTGGATTTCAATCTCTTCCATGGAAATGACATGTGAAGGGTCTGAGCGATATCTTCTCAGCATAGAAACATGGAATACATTATGAATTTTATCCAGTTCTGGTGGTAAAGCTAGCCGATAGGCCACTGGTCCCACAGGTTCAATGACTTCATATGGGCCAATGAACCTAGGGCTTAACTTACCCTTTCTTCCAAATCTCAGTACTTTCTTCCACGGTGAGACTTTGAGAAACACTTTATCACCAATTGCATACTCTATCTCTTTTCTCTTTAAGTTGGCATATGATTTCTGTCTATCTGAAGCAACCTTCAGGTTAGCTTTGATTATCTTCACTTTCTCCTCAGTCTGTTTCACCAGGTCTGGTCCTACCAGCTTATCTTCGCCCAATTCAGTCCAACACACTGGGGTTCTACATTTCCTCCCATACAGTGCTTCATACGGAGCCATTTGAATACTAGCTTGATAGCTATTGTTGTATCACAGTGCGTGGGAGGTATCTATCCCAGCTCCCCTCAAACTCAATGACACAACTCCTTAGCATATCCTCCAGGATCTATCACATAATTCACATTGTTACTATCATTTCAATTTATTAATTGCGAAAATTCAATTAGTTCTTGGGTTTACCTGGATTACTCTTTCTGACTGTCCATCTGTCTGGGGATGAAAAGATGTGCTAAAACGAAGTTGTGTGCCCAATGCTTCTTGTAACTTTTTCCAAAATCTCGATGTAAACCTTGGGTCTTGGTCAGATATGATGGAAAATGGGATTCCATGCAGTCTAATTATCTCACTGATATACAATTCTGCTAGCTTCTCCAGTGAATAGTCAGTCCTAACTGGCAGAAAATGTGCCGACTTCGTCAATCTATCCACTATCACCCACACGGCATCATGCTTTGTAACACCCTCCCCGTAGCAACTCCGTACATTCTCATTCACGGTGGCCAGGTGTCGGTCGGACAGCTAGACGTCGGAAAAATATTTAAACTAAAGTCGGGAACCATAATTAACTCAAATATTAATAAGAAAAATTTAGTAAAAAATTTTAGAAATAAAATACAACCAAGTAAAGCAGTAGGTGCCCAAGCGATGGGTAGCAGGAGGGAAGTTGCGTTCTACTTAACGAGGAGCCCTAGACAGGGAAAAATTATAAAATAATTTTGGGACTCCAGAAGGGTCATTGAAGTTCCTATGGCATTAGAATGCCAAGAAAATACCTAGAAAAATTTTTCAATCAGTGCAGACAATTTTGACCGTTAAGCGAGCAGAGGGCATTTTGGTCATTTCGCCTTGAGGTGATTTTTGGCCTACTTGTCCAGTTGAGTAAATAATTAATATGACATAAAATATGAAGAAACATTGCTAGAAATTAAATTGAAACTTGATAGAAAAGAAAAGAAAGAAAAAGGAGCTTAATTGGGAATTATGATGTCATGCTTAGGTAATTAAAAGTGTATTGGCCAATCAAATTTAAGCAAGTCCATTAAAATGAAATAAAAATGGGTAATGAGGCAGAATTCTAGAAACCCAAAACCAGCTCCCTCTCTTCTTCTTCACGCCACTCACTCACTCTTACCCATTCCACCATTAACAACCTTTCATCCTTCATCTTTCTTAGCTTTCTTCCACTAAAAACCCTAACTACCAACACAAAAATTCATTCTATCATCTTGGTGATTATTGTGGGAGCAAAAAGAAAAGGAAACCAAGACTTTGAGGAAGGGAAAAATTCTGCCACTTGAGGTTAGTGCATTTATATCTTAAAAACTCATTATTTTCATGGTTTGGGACTTGAAACTAGTAAGGATTGTGATTTAAATTAACAAAAACTTATGTGTATAACATCTTGAATTTTGGTTGCCCTAGCTATGGAATAGGGGGAAGTGTTTTGATGAGCTTAGAGTGGAATAGAAACCATGTTGAAGTGATAAACATATGAGCAATGCATTGGTAGCTACTAAGATACATGGCATAAACCATGAATTTGAATTAGGGTTTGGAAAGGTGAAAATGTGACTTGGCTTAGGAAATTATTAGAGAGCATTTTAATGGTCAATTAGTAACCATTTTAGGTAATTTGACCAACAAATGGACAGAAAAATGAGATTGCAAAGTGAGGATTGCAGGCTGCCCTAGGGCAAGACATAGGACTGAAAATTCAGTCCCTTTGCATTCCATAACTTGGGCTGTGTTAGTCCAATTGGTGTTTGGCCAATTGGACATGAAACTAGGCTTATAATGGCACATTTTTGCTGAAGAAACCATGCCCAAAAGACCAAAGCAAGAGGACCAAAACTTGGCCCCAAATCCGGATACCCTGCACTGATTCTGCAGAATTTGCAAATAACTGTTCATTTGGCCATAACTCACTGTAGATTTGGTCAATTGACCTGAAATTTTTACAGCAACAAGTTAAGACATAGACAAACAACTTTCATGAAGAAATCTACCCCAAATTATGACCAGAACCTAACCCAAATGGCAGTCACAATCACTGTTCAAACCTGCAACTCTGCAGATTTTGATTTGAGCAGTAATGTTTGGATGGCTATAACTCTCTCTAGAAAACTCGGATTTAGGCGATTCTTGAACCGATGGAAACCTAAGGTATAGTAGAACATTTCATATGAAGAAAGTTAGACCAAATTATGAACTTAACTTGGTCAAATTACTGACCAAAGTTGGACCAAAATCTGCCAAAACCCAAAAGTGCAGCATGAACAGTGCACATGAACAGTAAACTTATTTTGGCCATAACTTGAGCTATAAAACTCCAAATGGAGTGATTAAAAAAACGAAATTCAACTAGACAAAATAAGGAACATTTTCTATGAAGGAAGTTTTGTCAAATTCCAATAGTAGTTCGACCAATAGAACAGTGCAACTTCGGAGCACCAAAACCGAAAATTGGCAATTTTGCCAAAATGACCTAAGCTTTGAGAAAGTGACCAAAACCAACAAGTTTTAAATGTAAAATGTGGTGCATTGGGAGTGTTAAAACCAATGCACCTATGATCTATGCAAAAGTCAACTTTTTGTTGACTACTGAAGTGAATAGTGACATAAAAACTTGAAATTCAAAAATTGAAGAATTCGAAAGTATCAAATGCCCTAGTAGGCCTAATGTGATTGGTTTGGATAGGTTGGTATGCCAATAGGGTTCTGATAGCAGTACTGCGTATGATGTATGGCTTCATTGCCATTCTGTGATGTGATAGCCTATGGCTATACTGATTATGATGTTTTACTTGGCTTTATGCCTTATTGCTTATATGGCTTATTAGCCATTCTGTTTGCACACCGGGAGACACATTGTGACCGATGGTGTGACGGCCCGAGGTACCTGGTACCCAGTGCTAGTTTACCCGTTTATCTAGTCCGGTCAATTTTTATCGGTTACTTGGGCATGGAAAAGTATAACTGTAATTGAACTGATTGTTAAAGAAAATACGAAAATTAAATATCAGAAATGATTACGATAGAATACAAAGAAACTCAAGATCATGAAGAAAATAAATAAACAAAATGCATGAAGAAGTTAATATCATAAAACGTAATTAGCCCTCGACTAAATATTAAGTTGGTAATTATTCAGTTCTTATGAACACAATGGCTAAGAAATTATGATTTTTATTTGCATATTATTTCTTTCTATTTTATTATTTGCACCACTAAGCTTTATGCTTAGCGCGTCGCTTTTGCAACGCGTAGGTACTGAAGATACTGATCGAGAGCTAGTAGACCATAGATTGGGTAAGTCCATCCTGCAGTTCTGCATAGTGTCCGTGTCACCTCACAGGCTACAGTGCATTGGTAGGACACTAGGTGTCATTTTGGTATTTTGTAATTGATCTTATTTTCTCATGTGTAAATGAACTTATGAAATGTAATTTGATGCTCATGTACAAATAATGAGAATTGTGTTTGTAAATGAAAAAGTGAATGTTTATCTGTGATATATATATGATTATCACATGAAATGAATGATTGAGAAATGAATGTGAACTGAAAAATATTGAGATTTTGATAAATGGAGTTGAGATGAATGAATAAGAATATAGGAAGTGTTTTTCACAGGTTCCGAAGAACTGTTTTCTCCATTTTTAGCCGGTACTCTGCCGGATTTTCTTTAGAAATTTTCGGAACCTCAAATAAATTACAATTTCAATAAATGAATTATATTTCACAAATTATTTTCAAAACTACAATAAAAATGAATTAAGATAAAATAGAGTGCTCCGGCACACTGAGTGGCATAACTTGCTCGGCTACACTGCAGTCGGGTAAGGGGTGTTACATTTAGTGGTATCAGAGCACGGTTTAGGCATTTCTGGGCCTAGATTGAGTCCATACCATGCATTGCATTTGTAAGAGTCGAGGTGACACTAATGCAGATATGTTTATCTTTCTTATTTTGAATAGGATATGGACCCTTCATCTCAGAGAGCAGTCGAGGAGGAAGTGGAGAGTCATGCTCCACCGGTGAGGCCCGGGGCATGAGAGAATGCCTCGCCACTCAAGCAGAGCCTGCTCAGCCTCCACAGGCCATGTTTCAACAAATGGCCGACTTCTTTAGACAAATGGCCGGAGTAATGCCAGCACCACCACCACCACCAGCTCCACAGCAGAAATCACACCTGGAAAGACTAAGAAAGTTTGGAGCTGTGGACTTCTATGGCAAGAGAGAAGATGACTCTGTTGCAGCCGAGAATTGGTTGAACAGAACGGGTAGAGTCTTAAAACAACTCCACTGCACCCCAGAGCAGAACTTAAAAGCTGCTGTATCCTTGTTACAAGACGATGCCTATGAATGGTGGGACACTGTGTCCAGTGAAGTACAGCCAGAAGCTGTAACTTGGGACTTCTTTCTTTCAGAATTTAAGAAGAAATATGTGGCTAATGTATACCTAGAAGAGAGAAGAAGAGAGTTTATTAACTCGAGGCGAGAGGTTGTCGGTGGCGAATATGAGAAGGAACTCGTAAGATTGAGCAGCGATGGAAGGGAGATAGTCCCTAATGAAGCCGAAAGGTGCAAGAGATTTGAAGAGGGACTAAATGACAACATCAAGATCCAGCTCACTGCCTTGGGAATCACAGAATTTACCAAGCTAGTGGAAGCTGCAATAAAGGTTGAAAAGGTAAGAATCAGTGAGCGACCGAAGGAGAGACAGCAGAAGAGGGGCCCGGTGATACCAAGTATACCAACCGATAGTAAGAAGTTTAAGGGTTCTAGTTCACAAGATCGGACACGAGGCCACAGAGGCGATTAGAATATCTATAGCTAGTTCCCGGGCACAATAACAAGGATCAACCCCAAAGCTGAATGTATGCATTGTGGTAGAAGACACGGAGGGAGTGTCGACTATTAACTGGAGAGTGTTTCAAATGTGCGCCTTTTTATTGTCACACCCGGCTTAGTGGGCTGACTCAAGCCTCTATGGGTGGCCATCTTCTGGCGTGCCCCTCAGAGGCCGGCGATGCGACTCAAATCGGTACTGTCCGCTTTGGTGGAGTTAAATCCCTTCGCCCTGCAGAGCTAGGATTCGAACCCATATCACCTCACGGATTTCCTTCGCCTCTTACCAATTGAGGCCAATTGAGGCCAATTGAGGCTCAATTGGTAAGAGGCGAAGCAAATCCGTGAGGTGATATGGGTTCAAATCCTAGCTCTGCAGGGCGAAGGGATTGAACTCCACCAGCGACGATCTGATTTGAGTTGCATCGCCGGCCTCTAGAGTGCACGGCAAGATGGCCACCCATAGAGGGCTTGAGTGGGGCCCACTAAGCCGGTGTGACAATAAAAAAAAGTTGCCCTCAGAGGAGTGGTTCAATAGCTCCGGTACAAGTTGATAGATCTTCCCCTATAGTTCAAAGGGGTAAAAGATCGGGTAGAGCAGAAACGACTGACATTACACAGAAGATTATTTCTGAGACAGTTGAAAAGCCCGAAGTCAGGGTGGCACCACAAGTATATGCTATGGAAGCTCAGGAAGAGCCAAACCTGCATAATCGATGAGGCGATACAAGGAAGTGAAGAAACAAGGAGGTAGCAACTCCTCGATTACTTAAGTCGAGTAAATTTCGAGGATGAAATTTAAATTAGAGGAAGAGTTGTAACACCCTCCTCGTAGCAACTCCGTACATTCTCATTACGGTGATCGGTGTCGGTCGGACCTAGAAACGTCGAGAAAAATATTTAAACTAAAGTCAGGAACCATAATTAACTCAAATATTAATAAGAAAAATTTAGTAAAAAATTTTAGAAATAAAATACAACCAAGTAAAGCAGTAGGTGCCCAAGCGATGGGTAATCAGGAGGAAGTTCGGTTCGCAACGAGGAGCCCTAGACCCGGGGGAAAAATTATAAAATAATTTTTGGGACTCCAGAGAAGGGTCATTGAAGTTCCTATGGCATTAGAATGCCAAGAAAATACCTAGAAAAATTTTTCAATCGGTACAGACAATTTTGACCCGTTAAGCCGAACGGAGGGCATTTTGGTCATTTCGCCTTCAGAGGTGATTTTTGGCCGACTTGTCCAGTTGAGTAAATAATTAATATGACATAAAATATGAAGAAACATTGCTAGAAATTAAATTGAAACTTGATAGAAAAGAAAAGAAAGAAAAATGAGCTTAATTGGGAATTATGATGTCATGCTTAGGTAATTAAAAGTGTATTGGCCAATCAAATTTAAGCAAGTCCATTAAAATGAAATAAAAATGGGTAATGAGGCAGAATTCTAGAAACCCAAAACCAGCTCCCTCTCTTCTTCTTCACGCCACTCACTCACTCTTACCCATTCCACCATTAACAACCTTTCATCCTTCATCTTTCTTAGCTTTCTTCCACTAAAAACCCTAACCACCAACACAAAAATTCATTCTATCATCTTGGTGATTATTGTGAGCAAAAGAAAAGGAAACCAAGACTTTGAGGAAGGGAAAAATTCTGCCACTTGAGGTTAGTGCATTTATATCTTAAAAACTCATTATTTTCATGGTTTGGGACTTGAAACTAGTAAGGAATGTGATTTAAATTAACAAAAACTTATGTGTATAACATCTTGAATTTTGGCTGCCCTAGCTATGGAATAGGGGGAAGTGTTTTGATGAGCTTAGAGTGGAATAGAAGCCATGTTGAAGTGATAAACATATGAGCAATGCATTGGTAGCTACTAAGATACATGGCATAAACCATGAATTTGAATTAGGGTTTGGAAAGGTGAAAATGTGACTTGGCTTAGGAAATTATTAGAGAGCATTTTAATGGTCAATTAGTGACCATTTTAGGTAATTTGACCAACAAATGGACAGAAAAATGAGATTGCAAAGTGAGGATTGCAGTCGCCTAGGGCAGCGACATAGGGATGAAAATTCAGTCCCTTTGCATTGCCATAACTTGGGCTGTGTTAGTCCAATTGGTGTTTGGCAAATTGGACATGAAACTAGGCTTATAATAGCACATTTTTGCTGAAGAAACCATGCCCAAAAGACCAAAGCAAGAGGACCAAAACTTGGCCCCAAATCCGGATACCCTGCACTGATTCTGCAGAATTTGCCAAATGAACAGTAACTGTTCATTTGGCCATAACTCACTGTAGATTTGGTCAATTGACCTGAAATTTTGACAGAAACAAGTTAAGACATAGACAAACAACTTTCATGAAGAAATCTACCCCAAATTATGACCAGAACCTAACCCAAATGGCAGTCACAATCACTGTTCAAACCTGCAACTCTGCAGATTTTGATTTGAGCAGTAATGTTTGGATGGCTATAACTCTCTCTAGAAAACTCGGATTTAAGCGATTCTTGAACCGATGGAAACCTAAGGTATAGTAGAACATTTCATATGAAGAAAGTTAGACCAAATTATGAACTTAACTTGGTCAAATTACTGACCAAAGTTGGACCAAAATCTGCCAAAACCCAAAAGTGCAGCATGAGCGATTGCACGTGAACAGTAAACTTATTTTGGCCATAACTTGAGCTACAAAACTCCAAATGGAGTGATTCAAAAAAAGAAATTCAACTAGACAAAATAAGGAACATTTTCTATGAAGGAAGTTTTGTCAAATTCCAACAATAGATCGACCAATAGAACAGTGCAACTTCGGAGCACTAAAACCGAAAATTGGCAATTTTGCCAAAATGACCTAAGCTTTGAGAAAGTGACCAAAACCAACAAGTTTTAAATGTAAAATGTGGTACATTGGGAGTGTTAAAATGAATGCACCCATGAGCTAGGCACAAGTCACCTGTTTGTGGACTATTGAAGAGAAGAGGGACATAAAAACTTGAAATTCACAACTTGAAGAATTCAAAAGTATCAAATGCCCGCGTAGGCCTAATGTGATTGGTTTGGATAGGTTGGCATGCCAATAGGGTTACGATAGCAAGATCTGCGTATGATGTATGGCTTCATTGCCATTCTGATGTGATAGCCTATGGCTATCACGATTATGATGTTTTACTTGGCTTTATGCCTTATTGCTTATATGGCTTATTAGCCATTCTGTTTACACCGGAGACACATTGTGACCGATGGTGTGACGGCGAGTACACGGTACCCGGTGCTAGTTTACCCGTTTATCCGGTCAGGTCAATTTTTATAGGTTACTTGGGCATGGAAAAGTATAAGCGTAATTGAACCGATTGTTAAAGAAAATACGAAAATTAAATATCGAAATGATTACGATAGAATACAAAGAAACTCAAGATCATGAAGAAAATAAATAAACAAAATGCATGAAGAAGTTAATATCATAAAATGTAATTAGCCTCGACTAAACATTAAGTTGGTAATTATTCAGTTCTTATGAACACAATGGCTAAGAAATTATGATTTTTATTTGCATATTATTTCTTTCTATTTTATTATTTGCACCACTAAGCTTTATGCTTAGCGCGTCGCTTTTGCAACGCGTAGGTACTGAAGATACTGATCGAGAGCTAGTAGACCACAGATTGGGTAAGTCCATCCTGCAGTTCTGCATAGTGTCCGTGTCACCTCACAAACTCTGATTGCATTGGTAGGACACTAGGTGTCATTTTGGTATTTTGTAATTGATCTTATTTTCTCATGTGTAAATGAACATATGAAATGTAATTTGATGCTCATGTACAAATAATGAGAATTGTGTTTGTAAATGAAAAAGTGAATGTTTATCTGTGATATATATATGATTATCACATAAAATGAATGATTGAGAAATGAATGTGAACTGAAAAATATTGAGATTTTGATAAATGGAGTTGAGATGAATGAATAAGAATATAGGAAGTGTTTTTCATAGGTTCCGAAGAACGGTTTTCTCCATTTTTAGCCGGTACTCTGCCGGATTTTCTTTAAAATTTTCGGAACCTCAAATAAATTACAATTTCAATAAATGAATTATATTTCACAAATTATTTTCAAAACTACAATAAAAATGAATTAAGATAAAATAGAGTGCTCCGGCACACTGAGTGGCATAACTTGCTCGGCTACACTGTAGTCGGTTAAGGGGTGTCACATGCTTCTTTGGGTGAGAGGTAGACCACTAACAAAATCTATAGTGACTGGTCCCATTTCCATTCAGTATGCTTATAGTCAGTAGTAATCTGATGGAACTTGATGTTCTGCTTTAACTTCGACATGTCAAACATTTAGTCACATAGTCAGCTATATACCTCTTCATACCAGGCCACCACTAATGAGGCTTTAAATCATTATACATTTTTGTGCTTCCCAGGTGCATAGGATAAACACTAGTGTGTGCTTCTTTCAAAATACTAGTCTTGATTCCCCTCGTCAGGTACACACACTCTTCCTCTGTAATACAGACACCCATCTGCTTTCACCTCATATTCAGTTTCCTTTCCCTCTGGAATTTTACACATAATGGCCATTAATTTTTCATCTGCCCTCTGGCCATCTTGTATCTGCTGTAGCAGGGTTGGCCTCACTTGCAATTCAGCCAAAATAGCTCCATCTTGAGCTAAGGACAAACAGACATTCAGTGATCTTAAAGCTGTGATGGACTTCCTCCTTAAAGCATTAGCAATTACATTTGCCTTCCCAGGATGATAATCTATCACACAATCATAGTCCTTTAGGAACTCAATCCATCGCCTCTGTCTAAGATTGAGCTCCTTCTGGGTTGGCAAATATTTTAGACTCTTATGGTCTGTATAGATGTAGCATTTTTCACCATATAAATAATGCCTCCATATCTTCAGTGCGAAGATAATTACTGCTAACTCCAGGTCATGAGTAGGGTAGTTCTGTTCATGTGGCCTTAACTGCTTGGAAGCATAGGCGACCACTTTCTCCTCTTGCATCAATACACACCCTAGCCTGTTATGTGAGGCATCACTGTAGACCACAAAGTCTTTTCCCGATACTGGTTGGGTTAACACTGGTGCTTCTGTTGACATAGCCTTTAGCCTCTCAAAACTGGCTTGGCACTTGTCGTTCCAGCCAAATTTCACATTCTTGTGCAACAACTTGGTCATTGGAGCAGCTATAAGAGAGAACCCCTTCACAAATCTTCTGTAATACCCAGCTAGCCCCAAGAAACTTCTGATCTCAGTTGTATTTCTGGGAGGCTTTCACTCCATCACAGCTTCTATCTTTTTGGGATCCACTCTAATCCCCTTAGCTGATACTATGTGTCCAAGGAAGGAGATTTCACTCATCCAGAAGTCACACTTGGACAACTTAGCATCTGACTTCTTTTCTCACGTGGTTTGCGAACAATCCTCAAATGTTCATCATGTTCTTCCTTGTTCTTGGAATACACGAATATCATCAATAAAGACCACTATAAACCGATCTAGATATGGATGGAAGATACGATTCATAAGGTCCATAAATCTCTTTGGTGCATTTGTTAACCCAAACGGCATCACTAAAAATTCATAATGCCCATACCGGGTTTTGAATGCAGTTTTTGACACATCTACATCCTTTACCCTTAACTGATGATACCCTGATCTGAGATTAATTTTTGAAAATACACCGGCTCCTTTCAACTTATCAAACAGATCATCGATTCTGGGCAATAGATATTTGTTCTTCACAGTTACTTTGTTCAATTGCCGGTAATCAATACACAATCTCAAGGTTCCATCCTTTTTCTTCACAAATAGCACCGGAGCTCCCCATGGTGACACACTGGGGCGTATGATCCCCTTATCAAACAACTCTTGTAACTGAGTTTTCAACTCCCTCAATTCAGTGGGTGCCATCCTATAAGGAGCAATGGAAATGGGTGCTGTACCCGGCATTACCTCAATAACAAACTCGACTTCCCTTTCTGGTGGTAAACCAGGCAACTCTTCAGGAAATACATCTGGGAAGTCTCTTACTGTGGGTATATTACACAGGTTTGGCTTAGCTTGCCTAGTATCAACCACGTGTGCTAGGTAAGCTTCACAGCCTTTTCTCATCAATCTTCTTGCAACTGTGGCTGAGATAACATTGGATAGAAAATCTGTCCTTTCACTCACAACAGTGATCTCATTACCCTCAGAAGTTTTCAGAGAAATCCTCTTCAATTTGTAATCAACTATTGCCTGATGACGTGACAACCAGTCCATACCCAAAATCATGTCAAACTCATGGAAGGGCAACTCAATTAGGTTTGTCGAGAATTCATACCCCTGAATCCTCAACGGGCAACCTTTATACACTTTATTCATTACCACACTGTGGCCTAGTGGATTTGTGACTAGAGTGTATTGATCACTCTCCTCTATTGGAACTCCTCTCTTTATGGGTAGTTTGATGCAAATATAGGAATGAGTGGATCCTGGATCCACCAATGCATGTACAGAAGTGTTGTAGAGGGAAAATATACCCCTGATGACATCCGGGGCATCTTGCTGCTCCTGAGCTCTGATGGCATAGGCCCTGGCTGGTATTCTAGTGTCTGGCCTCTCAGCTGACTCAGATGTAGGCCTCAGTGATGGACCAGCTACCTCAGGTTTACCAGGCTTCCTACCTCTTTGTGGTGCAGGAGCAGGTCTATCAGTTTGTGTTGGAGCAACTGTAGTAGTCCTCTTCGGATAATTCTTGATATGATGTTCGCCGATCCACTGCGTAAGCATGCACGGTCACTCGCCAACATTCCCCCTTATGCCACTTCCGATGCAGATGGCGAGAAGATGCAGGGGCTAGTCCCCTAAACACCGTCCCTGGAGAGCTACCCATTGATTGTATGAACTGGCCTCTCCTAGGTATGAACTGTGGTCTGGACCCCTGAGACCGGCCCTGACCCTGTGATGGTCCTGAACTCTGAGCAGGAGGACCCTTACTCTTCTTCTTTGGGAGGCGAGCGTCTTTGGGTGACCTGGACCCCTCTTCTGCTGTCTTTCCCTTCTATTTTGTTCATTGATTCTGACCCTTTCCACTTTTGATGCTGCATCTACCAGTTTAGAAAAATCCGTGATCTCCAGTGCTGTGATCATGATTTTGATGTTGTCAATGAGCCCTTCTTTAAACCATCTGCACCTCTCTGCCTCTGTAGGGACTATCTCCCTCCCATACCGGCTCAGTCTGACAAACTCACGCTCATACTCAGTCACTGACAACTGTCTCTGTCTCAAACTGATAAATTCCCTTCTTCGCTCTTCTAAATACATTTTGCGAATATATTTCTTCCTAAACTCTGTGAGGAAGAATTCCCAGGTGATCCGTTCAGGTTGCACCTCACTGGTTACTGTGTCCCATCACTGATATGCATCATCCTGAAGTAGGGACACAACACCCACCAGGTTCTGCTCGGGGGTGCAATTTAGCTTTTTTAGCACTCTGATGGTTCTATCCAACCAATTTTCTACAGCCATGGGATCATCCTCCCTCTTCCCAAAGAAGTCCACAGCCCCATGCTTTCTCAATTTCTCCAAATGAGATTTCTGTGGTACTGGTGGAGGTTATGGCTGTGGTTGTGGTGGTGAAATTGCCCCTATCATTTGCCGGTAGAATTTAGTCATTTCTTTGAAATAGAGCAACCGAGGTTGGGCAGCGCCTCGGTGGAGTGGAGCAGATTCTACTGCCTCAGATTGACCATTGGTGGAGCACGACTCTCCACCTCTTCCTCAACTGCTCTTTGCGAAGCAGGATCCATATCCTATTCAAAATAAGAAAACAAACAGATCTGCATCAGTGTCACCTCAACACTTACAAATGCAATGCAATGGTATGTACTCTATCTAGGCCCAGAAACGCCTAAACCGATGCTCTGATACCACTAAATGTGACACCCCTTACCTGTCTACAGTGTAGCCGAGCAAGTTATGCCACTCAGTGTGTCGGAGTACCAATTTATATTTCTATTACAATTTACCCGTTTTAATTTATTTATTTTCAATTTTGATAAATCTGAATTTATTCGCAAATTTTATAGAAAATCCGGTAGAGTGCCGGCTGTAAATTGGAAAACAGTTCTTCTGAACCTATTTAAAAACACTTCTAAAATAATTTCCAAATCCAAACTTCATTATACATTCAAGTCAATCTCAAAATCTCAATCTCAAATCACAATACTATTTTCAAAACCTTTCTGTTCACTTCATCACTTGAAGCATATTCACAAATAATTCTCAATATTTCATTTATCAACATATATTATGCAGAAAATCTTAATAATATGAAATTTCATATATTTACATTAATACATAATTACAGGAGTTTATAGTTACAATCCAAACTAATGCAAAATGCAAAAATACAAAAGGGCCACCTATAATCCTAATGTCCTACCATATGCAGTGCAGATGTGAGGTGACTCTGGACCTCGAATGCAGCTCTGAAAGCTCACCCCGTCTGATGTCTGCTGGGCTCCCCAGCTAGGTCTCCAGTACCTGCACATGGCACAAGCGACGAGCTAAGAAATTCTGCTTAGTGGTGACAATATAATATAAAATAAAATAAAATAAATAATTATGCAGAATGTATGATTTCATTTTTAGTTAGACTTAATTTCTGGTATTATTTGCAGTATTATTCACTTAAAATTTGGTAAGGTTTATTATCATTGCCCGAGTAACCTATACTAGTTGACTGGACTGGATAAATGGGTAAACTGGCACTGGGTACTAAGTACCTTGGACCATCACACCATCGGTCACATTGTGTCTCCCGGTGTGTAACAGAACAGCTAATAAGCTGTAATAATTATCGGGGTTAAAACCCAAGTGTAATAATTCAAATAACATAGCCAAAGGCTATTATGTCACAGAATGGCATGGAAAGCCATGAAACACAGAATGGTATGAAGCCATATGCAGTACTGCTAACAGAATTTTATTGGCATGCCAAGCTATCCAAACCAATCTTGTTAGGTATACTAGGGTATTTCACACTTTTAAGTTTCACAATTTTTGGAATTTAAGTTTTAGTGTTACTATTCCATTCCTTGGTCAATAAAAATGTTGATTTTTGCATAGGCAATAGGTACATTGGTTTTAATATCATCAACATACCACATTTTGCATTCAAAAATTGTTGGTATTGGTTGCCAATACTATTTCTAAGCTTAATGTTAGTTGGGCAGAATTTTCACTTTTTATGCCTTATCTTTACTATTCCATTGGTTAATTTTACAGTGGGAATTTGGCAAACTGATCAACATGAAAGTTGTTCCTTATTTTGTCTAGTTGCATTTCTTTTTTTGAATCACTCCATTTGGAGTTTTTTAGCTCAAGTTATGGTCCAAAAACCACAACTGGCCGGATTAAAATTCTGTCCAGAATTTCTGGACTGACCATATCTAGTGCAGCAATGAGCAAAGTGATCGCAACTCACCTTTTGAATATGTTCTGGTCATAATTTGGGTTAGGTTTCTTCATGAAAGTTGTTGGTCTATATCTCAGCTTGTTGCTGGTAAAAGTTCAGGTCAATTGGACCTTTCTACACTGGGTTATGGCTAAATGATCAAATACTGTTCATTTGGTCATTTTGCCCAGGCAGACTGCAGATCACGCGGATTAGGGTAAGCTTTTGGTCTAATAGGTTTGGTTTTATGGGCATGGTTTCTTCACTAAAGTTGTGCCATTATGTGTCTAGTTTCATGTTCAATTGGCCTTTCACCAATTGAACCTTTACAATTCAAGTTGTGGCTGCCCAAACCTGCTGGACTCAAGTCCAATTTTGCAGGTCACTTTAATGGCAGGCACACCAAACCCAAATCCCATCACTCAACACACTTTATTTTTGATTTAAACAGAACTAAATGGTCACTAATTGACCATTAAAACCTATTTTCATCATCACATGGTCAAAATCCCATTTTTCCACCCCAAACCCTAACTCACACATTACCATTCATGCATTTTTATTGCATTTCTTCAATCCACTTACAAGATGCACATTAAGGGCAGCCATAATAACCTTTTAACTTCATTAAACTCATCACAAACAAACCCTAACCATGGCTGCCAAAAATCTAGGGTTTACATGCAAATGGCATTCAACAATTTTTCTTTGTAATTTACACTCATTCAAAGTCCTTAACATGAATTTAAAATAAAATTCATGGTTAGGTCACTAAACTCTATGGAGGGAGATTTTCCCACTTGCTAAAGCTCTTGTTTTCCTTTTCTTTTTGCTCCCAAAAGAATCACCAAGGCGTAAGAGCAAGTTTTTGTGTTGACAATTAGGATTTTTGGTGGAAGAAAGCTAGGGAAAATCAAGCTTGAAAAAGCTTGTTCATGGTGGCCATGGAGGAGTGGTTGACGTCAAGTAGAAGAAGAGAAGAAGGTATTCTGATTTTTTTTTTTCATTTCCAGCCCATTTGGTCTCTTTTATATAAAGTTATGCCATGTGTCAAGATTTGATTGGTTGGGAGATTTTTAATGACATCATTATGATGTCATAAGTCCATTTTCATTCATTTACTCTTCATTTCTTGTCTATTTAATTGCAATTAAATTTTTAACAACATTTAATCATATTTTTATGTTATATAAATTATTTATTTAACTGGACAAGTTGGCCAAAAATCATCTCTGAAGATGAAATGACCAAAATTGTCACACCCTACCCCTCTGTAAGGCATAACATGATCCCGTAGTATACCTAATGAATTACCAACTCCGTCTACTGATAACCCATTAAATACACTACAAGGGATTTTAAAAACTTTTCTTACTTCTTTTACAGTGGTGAGCACTATTTACAGGTGTTAAAAACTTTTGTGAACTGAAGTGATAGAACTAACACATTTGAATTATTTGGAATTTCTGTAAAAATTTTGGCAGAGTTCCATCTGTATTTTGGATAAAACAGTTCTTCAGAAAACCTGTAAAAAGCACTTCAATAGATTTCCAAATCTCAACTTCAACATATTTCTCAACTGAAATCCACAGTGATTTTTCAAATACTGATATAAAAGAAATATAATACAATTTTTACAAGCCAAAATAACTCATAATTATTTTACAACTTCAATGTACAATTTTTATCTACTACTGCTCAAAACCAACAACAATATGTACATACAGTGAATATACATTACATTACAAAATACAAAATATTGGTATACTCATTATACCCGGTAGTCTCTCGCTGGAGGTACTAGCAGCCTAATCTGTCATCTGTCATCTGTCTACTGCGGCGGCAATAAAGCTATCGCTGAGACAATGTCTCAGTGGTGCACAACATTAACCAAATACAATTTAAATCACAATTCATAAATCATATAAATAGTGGATACTTAAAACCATAGTGAATTTCAAGACAATAATTGTCAACCAGAATTTAAACTCCATTTCTCAATATCACAATAAAATTCAATAAGTCCGATCATGGTTGAATTCAAAAGACAGTATATGTCAATAAGAGTTTAAATTCATTTCACAATCTCACAATACATATCAATAAATCACACACAGCTTTAATCATGTTCCCAAGTTCAATTCATCCCAAAAGCCGATGGCTAATGAGGTATTCAATTCATCCCAAAAGTCAATGACTAATGAAGAATAACATAGCTAGCTAGCAAAAATATGAGTACTCATTCTATTCATCCTCAACAGGCACATACCTCAACACTTCAGCCAGAGAGGGAATTCAATTCATCCCACTAGACAAGCTAGCGAGGAATACAATCAATGGACATGATAGCTGTGGTTTCAAACCAATTACAGTGCTTTTCAATCAATAAGTATCCATCAAATATCATTCAAACCATTTTTCACAATTTCACAACTTAAAACAATAATATGCAAATAGTCATAATTTATTTTAATTGAAAATAATTCAAAAGAAATAGTTGTTGTGCACAAACCTCTGATAACTGTCTCTCGGTCTGGACTCAGTGTTTCCTTCCCTTTTCCTGAGTCTTTGGTAACTGAGAAACACAATTTGAAGTGTTTCAGTACTAAATTAAACTGTCTCTAACGATAATGTTCGATAAGTAATTCACTGAAGGCTATTATTTGCTCAATCACCTAATATACCGACCCTCGATGCATTTTAGGTAAATTAGGTTTTAGTGTCATTAATATGTCACATTCGATAGGGTTTTAGGGTTGGTACGTTTTACCAAACTCATTTCCTTGTTTAGTGCATTTTCTTGCAATTTGCTGGGTTCCGGGATACTAGTTTAACCTAGCCGGACGACCTAGTTTCCTCGATTTTCGGGTTTCGGTCAAAACTACAAACTTGTAGATCTATGTCTTATGGAACGCGGGGCAAAATTTTAGGTCATTCTAAGTTAAGTAGACCAAGTTATGGTCATTATACTATTGCTGGTCAAATGGCATCAAATTAGGTCAATTTTAGGTCAATTTGGTCAACTCTGGTTCGGCCAGTTTTTGGACCCGAACTTGTGCAAGCTTTTTGACTCACTTCTGGTCATTTCTGGGCTTTGGTGTCTTCATAAAACTTGTAGGTATGGGTCTTAACTATTCATCGTTAAAGTTTGAGGTCAATTGGACTTGTTTTGAGTGAGTTATGGCCTAAACACTAACTGCTGCCCAATTGGTCAATTTTCAGTCTCAATTGCACCTAATACTAATTGGACATTTTTCATATCACCTTTCTATAAGAATTTTTGTATTCTTTCTCAATAAAAGTTGGCACATTTTGTGCCTAGTTTTAACTACAATTGTTCTCATTCCAATTGAGGTTACACATTTAAAGTTATAAGCTAAAATGCATACTGCCCTTAATTACCTTGCTTAAACATACATCAATGACACATTTACCTTACTATATGTTCACTTCCCTTACCAATTCTGTTTTGGTACATTACCAAAACCATATACCACTTCACTTTAAAGTCACTTTGGGCAGATTACAATTATCCTCAATACACCAATTAAAACTCAAATTTACAAAGTCTAAGTACAATCACATATAAACCTAAACATTACTAATTCTTAAATACACTTTACACAATCACTCTATATACATATCCATCAATCCTCAATGTCAATATTCTGCCAATACCTTCATAAACACATACATTTATCCAAGAGTCCCAAGGCTGCAGAAAATCTTCACCATGCCAAAGTGTCCTACAATTCATCAATTTCCATTCCAAGTGCACAATCACCATATACATGTGGAATAATTTACTAGGATATTAAATCACCCTAATCAACATCATTTCTCATCAAATATATGTATAAATATTTCCTTAAATACATAACTCCATGGCTGTCCAAAATGAACATATCAATAACTCCTCAAACTTGAAAATTTTCTTCACAAATCCAACACCCATAACATGTACACAAAGTTTAACAAAACAATATTCAAAAAATGTAAACTTACCTATGGTTGGAACTTGCTAAACCTTGATTAAACTTCTTGATTTTGGTATCAAGCTCTCCCTTATGATGTGTAGACAAATTTTTATGAAGCTATCTAAGTGATTGGAGTTGAAATGGAGGAGTGGATCAAGCTCATGCAAAAACGGCAATGGTGGTTTTCATTTCCTTCAATTCGGCTAGGTTAAGGGAAATGGAGAAGATGAAGTATTCAGCTGGTATAGTGGACTTACATCTGCCCCATTTTATGTTTAGTTTATTCATTAGTGGCCCACTCACACAAATAATCATATTATAAGTTAAATTCCCACTTATTCCACATTAAACCCTTAATTCTTGTTATTTACTTTAGGTACCACCAAATTAATTTTTCATTTTATTTTCTAAGTGTAATATTATTTATTTTTAATGGACTTTTAGGTCAAAAGACAATTTGGGATGTTAAATGACCATAATGCCCCTGTTCGGGTTGCATTCTCGATTTTTCGGTAACACCAGATTTTGTCTGTTTTTCGATTTCTCCCTTTTCTTTGTACTAATTATTTAATTTTTCTTTGATATTTCTAATGATATTCCTACTTCAATTGATGTCTCTTTAAGTCCTAAAAATATTTTCCAGGGTTTCCATGATCCGAGCTAGTCAACGGTCCACGCCGTGACTTCCGTCTTGATCACCATCGCTAAGGTTCTCGGCTCGCTTAACTTGGTTACATTTCTTTGCTACTATTTTTCCTTTGTTTTTATTGTATTTTCTTTTCTGGTATTTCATTATTTTATGTCTCCTCACTCATATCGAAGTGTAGTTCTAGGCATCCTAGCTGTCCATACAACACTGGTCACCGGAACAGTAGAACGCACTACCGAACATAGGGGTGTTACAATTCTCCCCCCCCCCTTAAATAAATTTTGTCTCATAATTTTACCTGGTATTAGTCTCTGAACAGCTGTGGGTGCTGTTTCCTCATATCCTCTTCACGTTCCCAAGTAGCTTCCTGGCCTGAATGATAGTTCCACAGCACTTTAACCAGGTGTATCTGTTTGTTCCTCAGCTGCTTCACCTCATAAGCCAGAATTTTTATGGGTTCTTCCTCATATGAGAGGTCTGGATTTACCTCAATCTCTTCAACTGATAGTACATGAGATGGGTTAGATCTGTACCTCCTTAACATGGACACATGGAAGACACTGTGTATCCTTGCTAACTCTGGAGGTAATGCCAACCGATATGCCAAAGGACCCACTCTTTCCAGAACTTCATATGGTCCAATGAAACGAGGACTCAGTTTCCCCTTTCTGCCAAATCTCATAATCCTCTTCCAAGGAGAAACTTTGAGGAATACTTTATCACCCACTGCATATTCAATATCTCTTCTCTTCAGATCAACATAGGACTTCTGATGATCTGATGCAGCTTTGAGTCTATCTCTAATCAATCTAATCTTTTCCTCTGTCTGCTGGACAATTTCTGGCCCAATCATCTTCCTTTCACCTACTTCATCCCAACATAAGAGAGTTCTGCACTTCCTGCCATACAATGCTTCATATGGAGGCATCCCAATGCTTGATTGGTAGCTGTTGTTATAAGCAAACTCAATCAAAGGCAAGTGTGTATCCCAACTACCTTCAAATTCAATCACACAAGCCCGTAACATATCCTCCAATATCTGAATAACCCTTTCGGGTGGCCATCTGCGTGGGTGGAATCTTTGTCTTTGAAGTTCAATCTAGTTCCTAGGGCTCTCTGAAGACTACCCCAGAATCTAGAAGTGAACCTAGGATCTCTGTCAGACACAATTGATACTGGCACTCCATGCAATTTTACAATCTCATATATGTACAATCTGGCCAATCTTTCCAGGCTATAGTCCATCCGAACTGGCAAAAAGTGAGCAGACTTGGTCAATCATCAACTATAACCCATCTTGCATTATGACTACTCGTGTCCTTGGAAGTACTGTAAAAAAATCCATAGTTATTAGTTCCCATTTCCTCTCTATTACTGACAAAGGGTGTAACAAACCAGATGGAACTTGATGTTATTACTTTACTTGCTGACAAGTTAGGCATTTGTAAACAAATTCAACTATATCTCTCTTCATACCCATCCACCAAGAATGCTCTTTGACCCTCTGTACATTTTAGTTCCACCAGGGTGCATAGCAAATGGAGACTCATGTGCTTCCTTCATAATGATTTGTCTCAATTCCACATCACTAGGAACGCACATTCTTCCCTGATGTAGCAATAAACAATCATCTCTCACGGAGAATTCGGGTTTCTTGCCTGCTTTGAACTTCTTTCGGTAGCATCGATACTTTTCATCACTCTGGCGACCATTCGACCGATCAATCAACACTGACTGTACATGCCATGCAACTACTGTCTGTCCCTCATCATTAATCTCTAAACTGGCATGCTGTGCTTTCAACTCATATACCATGGACTTGGGAGAAACTCTGAGACTTGCCATAGTCTTGCGACTTAAGGCATCAGCCACCACATTTGCTTTCCCGGTGATAGTCTATTAAGCAATCATAATCTTTGATGAGTTCTAACCATCTCTTTTGCCTCAAATTCAATTCCTTCTGGGTGCCTAAGTACTTCAAGCTCTTGTGATCCGTGTAAATGTAACATTTCTCCCCATACAAATAGTGTCTCTAGATCTTCAGAGCAAAAACAATAGTGCTAGCTCGGATCATGTGTTGGGTAGTTCCTCTCATGCGGTTTTAGTGGCGTGATGCATAAGCAATGACATTCCGATCTTGCATCGATGCACCTAACCCATTGTGAGAAGCATCACTATAAGCGTGTATTCTTTACCCGGAGTAGGTAATGTGAGGACTGGAGCTTGATTAAACACCTCTTCAACTCATCAAAACTTTCTGGCATTTATCACCCATGAAATTTTACATCTTTCCGGCGGTTTGGTCGGTGGAGAAGATAACATAGAAAACCCCTTCACAAATCGCGGTAATATCGGCTAAACCAGCTGTGAATTTACGTGATGTTCTGGCGACTTCCAATAAAGGATAGCTTCTACCTTCTTGGAATCTACCTTGATCCCTTTAGTGACACAACATGTCCCAAAAAGGAGATTTCTTTCAGCCAAAATTCACATTTCACAACTTGGCGTATAGGCTTTCTCCTTAAAGTCTGCAGTACAATCCGCGGATGTCCGTCATGCTCCTCTGCATTCCTTGAATATATCAAAATGTCATCAATAAGCACCACCACAAATTGATCAAGATATGGTGCGAAGATAGTGTTCATCAGATCCATAAGCGGTGGAGCATTTGTTAACGAATGGCATTACTAGAAACTCATAGTGGCCATACCGAGTTCAAAGCGCTTTTGAAATACTCGCTCTTGCACCTTCAATCGATAATAACGGATCGCAAATCAATTTTGGAGAATACAGTGCACCTTCAATCGATCAAGCGGATCATCAATGCGAGGCAATGGATATCTGTTCTTTATTGTCACCTTATTCAACCGTGTAGTCAATGCATAGCGGAGAGTACCATCCTTCTTCTTAACAAACAACACCGGTGCTCCCCAAGGTGACACACTAGGCGGATGAAGCCCTTTTCAAGTAGTTCTTGCGGTTGTATCTTCAACTCCTTCAACTCTGCTGGTGCCATTACGTATGGCGTAATGGAGATTGGATCCACACGAGCATAACATTAATTTCAAGCGCACTTCTCTTTCGGAGGTAATCACGGCAATTCATCAGAAACACATCCGGAAAGTCATGTCTTGTAGGGATGTCCTTCAATCTTTGGACTCCCACTTGGGTGTCTACCACATGTGCCAAGTATGCTTCACACCCCTTTACGATCATTTTTACGGCTAGTGCGGCCGAAATGATATTTGATGGCAATAGCGCCTTTCCCATGTATTACCACATCAGATCTTGAGGAAGGCCAAAAGTGGTATCTTGACCTCTGATCCAATCATGGCATGATGCCTAGCTAACCAATCCATGCCCAAGATGATATCATAATCTCTGAAGGGCATTTCAATGAAATCGAGACAGAAAGTGTGTCCTTGGATCACCAAAGGACAATCTCTATACATTCTATTAACTCGACTTCTGTCCTAGTGGACTTGTTACTAGCACCTCAAAGTCCATTTTTGTACATGGAGCGACAATGCAATCAATGATGCTATCACTCACATAAGAATGGGTAGAGCCGGATCAAATAACACAAACACATTTTGGTTAAAAGTTGAGAAGGTACCAGCCACAACATCGATGTCTCGGCCTCTTCCCTCTGTCTCATTGCATACATTACGATTGGAGCACTGTCTTGCTCGATTGTTTCAACGTGCCTTGGCTCTTTGGGCTACCTCTACCCCTGCCTCTACCTCTGTGGGTGGTTGTGAACTTCTAGTGACAGGCTCTGGCGGCCATGCGATGGCAGGAGGTGGTCCAACTCTGTGACTCTGAGTGCAGTCCTTGGCAAAGTGTCTGTGCCTCCACGATTATAACAGCTCCAATAGCCTTATAGCATATCCCACCATGATTTCTTCCACAAGTTTCACATTGGCGGGGAGGTAGGAACTACGGTACTCTGCGACCGGATAGGGAGGTCTCTGTCACGAATATCTTCCCCTACGGACTTCTTGCCACCTCTGCCATGTCCCCCATGGTTCTTCCTCTTTCCAGTAGGACCACTGGAACTCTGTTCTACAGATTTTCCCTCTTTCTCTGTCTTCTCTGATTTCTTTCTCTCAGGAGCAGTTTCAGACTCGATTCTTTCTAACTCTAGAGCTTGAGAAATAAGTTCGGAGAAGTTAGTGTGTTTGAAGCTGACTACTTGTAGTCTGATACTGGGCTTCAAGCCGGTTTCAAACCTCTTGCATCTCTCCCTGCTGGTAGAGAGTAGACTCATTGCATAATGGCTAAGGCGGGAAAATTCTCTTTCATACTCAGCCACTGATCTGTTCCCCTGTTTCAAACTTAGGAACTCTTGCACACGGTCTACATAAGCATCGGGGACATATTTCATGCGAATTCCCGAGAAAGTCATTCCAAGTCGACCTTTGCAGTTCTACTGACCGTGGGAATGGTTTTCCACCAGTCATAAGCATCCCCCTATAACAAAGACACTGAGTATTCAAATCTGAGCTCCTCTGTGCAATGCAGTTTCTTGAATACCCTATCCATCCTCTCTAACCACTGTTCAGCTTCTAGAGGATCTACTGTCCCCTTGAACTCTGTAGCCCCATATTTCATCAATTTATCATCTTTGCTGGTAGGAGGCGTGGTTGTACCAGTGTATCTGTATTGGGACTTGAGTAGGTACATTGCCGACCATTTGTTGGAACATTGCGACCATCTGTGGCGAGCGAGCGAAAGCTGCAGATGCTGCAGTGGTGTAGTGAACCACTAACATTATGTAGGCACAGGGCATCCTTGCACCTCGGCCTCAATAGATTGATCGACTGAACGATCACCCCCTTCCATAGTTAATGTGAGGATTTTAGATCTCTTGAACCAATAACACAAGGAGAATTCCTCCCGTTAGTGCATATTTATAATTTAATGTACTGTATGTATCAAACAATGATATTGAGCAGTTGTACTATGAAGAAAGAATATTCAAGTAACATGTGAAAACAGAATTTAAATACTTTGCTCGATACCACTAAAACATGTCACACCCTACCCCTCAGAAGGCATAACATAATCCGTAGTATATCTAATGAATTACCAACTCGTCTCGATAACCCATTAAATACACTACAAGGGATTTTAAAAACTTTTCTTACTTCTTTTACGTGGTGAGCACTATTTACAGTGTTAAAAACTTTTGTGAATAGTGATAGAACTAACACATTTGAATTATTTGGAATTTACGTAAAAATTTTGGCAGAGTGCCATCTGTATTTTGGATAAAGCAGTTCTTGAAAAACTGTAAAAAGCACTTCAATAGATATCCTAATATCAACTCCAACACATTTCACAACTCAAAATCACATTGATTTTTCAAAGATGATATAAAAGAAATATAATACAATTTTACAAGCCAAAATAACTCATAATTATTTTACAACTTCAATGTACAATTTTTATTTACAATGCTCAAAACCAACAACAATATGTACATACGTGAACATACATTACATTACAAAATACAAAATATTGGTATACTCATTATACGGTAGTCTCTCATTGGAGGTACTAGCGACCTAATCATTGTCCCGTCTGTCTCTACTGCGGCGGCAATAAAAGCTATCACGAGACAATGTCTCGATGGTGCACAACATCAACCAAATAAAATTTAAAACACAATTCATAAATCATATAAAAAGTTGATACTTAAAACCATAGTTAATTTCAAGACAATAATTGTCAACGAATTTAAACTCCATTTCTCAATATCACAATAAAATTCAATAAGTCCGATCATGGTTGAATTCAAAAGGCGATGATATGTCAATAAGAGTTTAAATTCATTTCACAATCTCACAATACATATCAATAAATCACACACAGCTTTAATCATGTTCCCAAGTTCAATTCATCCCAAAAGCCGATGGCTAATTATTTATTCAATTCATCCGAAAAGTCAATGACTAATTAGGAATAACATAGCTATCTAGCAATAATATGAGGACTCATTCTATTAGTCCTCAACAGGCACACACCTCAACACTTGACAGAGAGAATTCAATTCATCCCACTAGACAAGCTAGCGAGGAATACAATCAATGGACATGATATGTGGTTTCAAACCAATTCTGATGCTTTTCAATCAATAAGTATCCATCAAATATCATTCAAACCATTTTTCACAATTTCACAACTTAAAACAATAATATGCAAATACTCATAATTTATTTAAATTGAAAATAATTCAAAAGAAATAGTTGTTGTGCACAAACCTCTGATAACTGTCTCTCGGTTTGGACTCAGTGTTTCCTTCCCTTTTCCTGAGTCTTTGGTAACTGAGAAACACAATTTGAAGTGTTTCAGTACTAAATTAAACTGTCTCTAACGATAATGTTCGATAAGTAATTCACTGAAGGCTATTATTTGCTCAATCACCTAATATACCGACCCTCAATGCGTTTTATGTAAATTAGGTTTTAGTGTCATTAATATGTCACATTCGATAGGGTTTTAGGGTTGGTACGTTTTACCAAACTCATTTCCTTGTTTAGTGCATTTTCTTGCAATTTGCTGGGTTCCGGGATACTAGTTTGACCTAGTCGGACGACCTAGTTCCCTCGGTTTTCGGGTTTCGGTCAAAACTACAAACTTGTAGATCTATGTCTTATGGAATGCAGGGCAAAATTTTAGGTCATTCTGAGTTAAGTAGACCAAGTTATGGTCATTATACTATTGCTGGTCAAATGGCATCAAATTAGGTCAATTTTAGGTCAATTTGGTCAACTCTGGTTCGGCCAGTTTTTGGACCCGAACTTGTGCAAGCTTTTTGACTCACTTCTGGTCATTTCTGGGCTTTGGTGTCTTCATAAGACTTGTAGGTATGGGTCTTAACTATTCATCGTTAAAGTTTGAGGTCAATTGAAGTTTGAGGTCAATTGGACCTGTTTTGAGTGAGTTATGGCCTAAACACTAACTGCTGCCCAATTGGTCAATTTTCAGGTCTCAATTGCACCTAATCCGAATTGGTCATTTTCATATCACCTTGCAAGCAGAATTTTGGTATGCTTTCTCAATGAAAGTTGGCACATTTTGTGCCTAGTTTTACCTCAATTGGTCTCATACCAATTGAGGTTACACATTTAAAGTTATAAGCTAAAATGCATACGCCCTTAATTACCTTGCTTAAACATACATCAATGACACATTTACCTTACTATATGTTCACTTCCCTTACCAATTCTGTTTTGGTACATTACCAAAACCATATACCACTTCACTTTAAAGTCACTTTGGGCAGATTACAATTATCCTCAATACACCAATTAAAACTCAAATTTACAAAGTCTAAGTACAATCACATATAAACCTAAACATTACTAATTCTTACATACACTTTACACAATCACTCTATATTCATATCCATCAATCCTCAATGTCAATATTCTGACAATACCTTCATAAACACATTCATTTATCCAAGAGTCCCAAGGCTGCCGAAAATCTTCACCATGCCAAAGTGTCCTACAATTCATCAATTTCCATTCCAAGTGCACAATCACCATATACATGTGGAATAATTTACTAGGATATTAAATTACCCTAATCAACATCATTTCTCATCAAATATATGTATAAATATTTCCTTAAATACATAACTCTATGGCTGTCCAAAATGAACATATCAATAACTCCTCAAACTTGAAAATTTTCTTCACAAATCCAACACCCATAACATGTACACAAAGTTTAACAAAACAATATTCAAAAAATGTAAACTTACCTATGGTTGGAACTTGCTAAACCTTGATTAAACTTCTTGATTTTGGTATCAAGCTCTCCCTTATGATGTGTAGACAATTTTTTATGAAGCTATCTAAGTGATTGGAGTTGAAATGGAGGTGTGGATCAAGCTCATGCAAAAACGGCAATGGTGGTTTTCATTTCCTTCAATTTGGCTAGGTTAAGGGAAATGGAGAAGATGAAGTATTCAGCTGGTATAGTGGACTTACATTTGCCCCATTTTATGTTTAGTTTATTCATTAGTGGCCCACTCACACAAATAATCATATTATAAGTTAAATTCCCACTTATTCCACATTAAACCCTTAATTCTTGTTATTTACTTTAGGTACCACCAAATTAATTTTTCATTTTATTTTCTAAGTGTAATATTATTTATTTTTAATGGGCTTTTAGGTCAAAAGACAATTCGGGATGTCAAATGACCATAATGCCCCTGTTTGGGTTGCATTCCCGATTTTTCGGTAACACCGGGTTTTGTCTGTTTTTCGATTTCTCCCTTTTCTTTGTACTAATTATTTAATTTTTCTTTGATATTTCTAATGATATTCCTACTTCAATTGATGTCTCTTTAAGTTCTAAAAATATTTTCCAGGGTTCCCCACAATCCAGGGCTAGTCAACGGTCCACGCCGTGACTTCCCAGTGCGGTCACCCATCGCTAGGGTTCTCGGCTCGCTTAACTTGGTTACATTTCTTTGCTACTATTTTTCCTTTGTTTTTCTTGTATTTTCTTTTCTGGTATTTCATTATTTTATGTCTCCTCACTCATAACGAAGTGTAGTTCTAGGCATCCTAGCTGTCCGGACAACACTGGTCACCGGAATAGTAGAACGCACTACCGAACATAGGGGTGTTACAAAAATGCCCTCCGTTTGTCTTAACGGGCCAAAATTGTCTATACCGATTGAAAAATTTTTCTAAGTATTTTCTTGGCATTCTAATGCCATAAGAACCTCTATGACTCTTCTCTGGAGTCTCAAAAATTATTTTATAATTTGTCCCCCTGGTCTAGGGCTCCTATTGCGAGAACCGCAACTTCTCACTAGGTTACCCATCACTAGGGCACCGTCTCATTTAACTTGATTGTATTTTATTTCTAAAATTTTTCCTAAATTTTTCTTATTAATATTTGTGTTAATTATGGTTCCTCACTTTAGTTTAAATATTTTTCCAGACGTTCTAGCTATTCGGACCGAGACTGGTCACCGGAACAGTAGACTGGACGGACTAGCTAAAATGAGGATGTTACATTAACCTAAAGTCAAAGAAAACTATTATGGGGTTAAGTATGTAGATTAAGATTATGCACTTTAATTTCATTAGTTGCATGAATTACACAATTAGGGTTCTTGAGTTCTTGAAGTTAGAGGAAAAATTGGAGGAAATGGTCAATTGATGCAATTGACCCTAATTGAGGTTAAAAATGGTCAATTGGGAACAATTGTGATGTGTTGGAATGAGTGGAAACAAAATACAATTCAGATTGGTTAGGGGTCCCAATCTGGCAGTTTGACCTAGGTCCCTTTCAGGGACCAAAACTGAAATTTTACCAATCCAATTGGTATGAGGCTAATTGGGAATGAAAGTAGACACATAATGACACATTTTTCATTTAGAAACTATGCCTAGAAAATGACATTTAGATAGTGAATAATTAGGTCAAACCAGGATATTGTGCACTGCCACTGTACTAAAATGACCAAATGAACAGTGTTTGTTCATTTGGCCATAACTTGGTCTAGGCAAGTCCAAATGACCTGATTTTTGTGGCATTAGAAAGGTATCACATAGCACTACAACTTTTATGGATAAACTAACCCAAATTTTGCCCATAACCAAGTCATTTTTCCACCCAAAGTTAGTTGTCCTAAACTGCCATAACCAATAAAGTGCCCAGAAATTATGGGTAACACCAATATGGCCAGCCTTATTCAAATGGCCATATTTTGGCCTACAAAACTCCAAATGGAGTAATTCAAAAAGAAAATTAAAGATAAGACAATAAGGAACAACTTTGATAAGTGACACTTAGCCAAATTCTCACAGTAATTAGACCAATGGAATAGTGCAAAATATGGCACAAAAACTAAAAATTTGAAATTGTCATTAGGAGACCTAAAAATTGAAGGGGCAACCAAAACCAACAAATTAGGCACCCAAATGTGGTATGTGTCACACCTTACCCCTCTGTAAGGCATAACATGATCTCGTAGAATACCTAATAAACTATCGAACTTCACCTACTGATAACTCATTAAGTACCCTACAAGGGATTTTAAAACAATTTTCTTACTTTCATAAGTGGTGAGCATTTTCTACTACGTATTAAAACATTTAATTAGAGTTTGAAAACTAGTTAAAATTTTTGTTTCATTTTATTTTTTCGCAAATTTTATAAAAATTTTGGCAGAGGGCCATCTGTATTTTGAAAAAACAGTTCTTCAAATACCTGTAAAAGCACTTCCAAAGATTTATCTCAACAACTTCATCAATTCAACATCCATCCCAACCAATTTCAACATCATTTCTCAATTTCCAAAATTCAACATCATCAAATAATATAATTCAATTTCATTAAAATTAAAACAAAATATTTCCATTCATATTTCAATAAAGATAAAACAATTTAGATACATCATTCTAAATATTTACATTAGGAAAAATCCTAACCAAAATTTATTACAAGCTTTATACAACTACTCATGATCATTTCCTACATTTACATACATTACATACATCAAATAATTTTTACAATCAGGGTATAAAATATACCCAATAAACTTCAGAGTAGGTAGCTCCTCAATCCTCAGCAGCTCACTCTGCTGCTCCTCTAGTCTCTATATCTGCACAAAGAATAATGACCATTCTTGAGTACTAGGACTCAGTGGTGCACAACATACTAAAATAACCTTTATGCAAAATTTAAATCATACTTATTCAAAAATTAAACTGAACATGTGTTATAAATTCAAAACATGATTTATAAGATTTTAATTCAAATAATTTCATTTCAAAAGTCTCAAAACAAATTTCATAAAAACACACAGTTATATCATGCCATTCGAAACAAATATCATCTCAGTAGCCAGAGGGGACCCATTCTTTTTCTTTTTCTACTGGCACACACCTCAACACTTCAACCAGAGAAGGAATCAAAATTCGAAACTGATTTCCCCCACTAGTCATGCTAGTGAGGTATTTAAATATATGGTCATGATAATGTGGTTTCAAAACTATCTTAACAATTTACTAAACATTTGATGCCATTTCAAATATATACAATTAAACTTTCAACAATTTAAATTAAAAGCATAACAAACATTTCAAGACAATGATATCACAATTCAATATTTCAATTCATTCAAAATGATGTGCAGAAGAAAATTTATAAAAATTCTATGTTGTGCACAAACCTTATACGAGTCGCCTCTTGGCCTTGACTTGATGGCTTGGGTTCTTTCCCGATATTCCTTTTAACTGAAACACACAGTTTCACGGTGTTTCAGTATCACAATTTATCATAACTCCAAAAATAAATTTAAATTTATTTATACCTAGCTTTAATATACTAAACTTGACGTTCTTTAAAATTTGTGTTTTGGGGTTACTATTCACTATACTATTCAAGTCAATTTGTTGACTTTCTAAGGCTTAATAGGTATAGAAATTCTAATTTCACTCACATACCACATTTTGGTTACCTAATTTGTTGGTTTTGGTTGTTTTCTTAATACTTAAGTCTTTTAGGCAAAATTTCAAAATTTCAGTTTTGGTGTCTTATATTGCACTGTTCCATTGGTCATATTGCTGCTAGAATTTGACCAAGTTTTCTTCATAGAAATTGTTCCTTATTGTATTAAATTTATTCTTCTTTTTGAATCACTCCATTTGGTGTTTTGTAGCTCAAGTTATAGCCATTTGAACATGGCTGCCGGATTAGCCTAACCCAGATTTTTTGGGCACCAAAACTGGTTCTGGCGGTTTTAGGTCACCAAATTTGGGTGGCTGAATGACTTGGTTAAGGGCATAATTTGTGTTTGTGTTCTTCATGAAAGTTTTAGGTCTATATCTCAGCTTTCTACTGGTAAAATTTCAGGTCATATAGACCTTCTTATCCCCAGTTATGGCCACACTGTTCATTTGGTCATTTTTATATAGGGCAGAATACCTAAGTCCAGATTTGGTCAATTTGTTCACTAGGTTTTAGTCACTTTTTCCTAAATGAAAAATGTACCATTTTGTGTCTAGTTTCATTCCCAATTTGCCACACACCAATTGGGTTGGTAAATTTTCAGTTTTGGTCCCTGAAAGGGACCTTGGTCATGCTGCTTGAAAACTGACCACATCCAATCCAAATTTCTATTCAATTCCAACACTTCCAACATACCACAAATTGGTCACAAATGACCATTTTTCAGCTCAAACTAGGTCAAACACACCATTTGACCAATTCTCCAATTTTTTTTCTTCCAAAACCCTAGGTCCAAACCCTAACTCACTACTTTGTTACATTTAATTAATTCCAAACATACAAACACCATTTCTCAACTCATTCAAGCTTCCCAACACATTTAATTCAATGGAACTCATCAAACCCTAGTCCCCACATCTTGGCCAAAATTTTCTCTATATCCCTAACATAGTGTTTTTGTTTCATTTACAACAACTTCTAACTTACATCAATTACTTGAACAAGAATTCAAATATATAATTAAAGAATTTGTCACTAACCTCTTGTGAAGTTTCCCAAAGCTTTAATTTCCCTTTATTTTCCTTCAAATTTCCTTCTCAATAGGCTTGCCAAGATCCGAGAACAAGTTGTATTTAGGAAAATTGTGGGATTTATGGGGTTGATTCAAGCTTTAAAATCTTGAAATTAAGTAGCTATGGAGGATTTAGTGAGAGAAGGGAGAGAGATGAGAGGCCACGGTAAATGGAAGAAGAAGAAGATAGAAATTTGGCTTTTTAATTTTGTTTTTATTCTTTAATTTGGCTTAGTTAATTAGTTAATTAAATTAAAATTAATTATGAAGTCATAGTTGCATCATCATGATGATGTCATCAATTGTTTTAACTTTCATTTTTTTCTTTTTCATTTATTTTTTTCTTTAGTTCTTTTAATTTATTTCTCGATCCCAAAGCTTTCTTTTCTCCGATTTTATTTGACAGTCAGGTTAGGAGTTAGCTTCAGGGGTCAATTGACCAAATTGCCCATCGCTGGTTTGACCCGGTTTGCAAATAATTCAATATTTCTTCCAGATCCCTGACCTAATTATTTGACCAGCTTAATAATTCTTTTTTATGATTTTCTCTTTTCCACTGTGTTTGCAATAGTCCTAAGGACCGCGGCGTCTCATTTTATGGTTCGAAATTTGAGTTTAAATCGACTTCACAGTCTTCCCGAGAAGGTCACCCATCGCTGTGACTCTCAGCTCATTTAACCTCTTATGTTCTGTTTTTCTTATTTATACTTAACTAATTGACAATTACTAATTATTTGTGTTTAGGGCTTATCTAGTTGTCTTAAGTGTGGTTCTAATCCCCTAAGTTATCCGGATCGACATCGGTCACCAGAATAGTGAAATATACCAGACTATACAAATAGGGGTGTTACAATTCTCTCCCCCTTAAATATATTTCATCTCGAAATTTTGCCTGGTATCAATTTCTAAACAGTTGTGGGTGCTGTCTCCTCATATCCTTCTCTTGTTCCCAAGTAGCTTCTTGCCCCAATGATGGTTCCACAGCACTTTCACTAATGGTATCTGCTTGTTTTGTAGCTGCTTCACCTCATAAGCCAGAATCTCTATGGGTTCTTCCTCATATGCGAGGTTTGGATTCACTTCAATTTTTTCCACTGGTAGTACATGAGATAGGTCTGATTGATACCTCCTCAACATTGACACATGGAAGATATTATGTTTCTTCTCTAACTCTGGAGGTAGTGCTAAACGATATGCCGAAGGACCCACTCTTTCCAGAACCTCATATGGCCTGATAAAATGGGGACTTAGTTTCCCCTTTCTGTCGAATCTCATAATTTTCTTCTAAGGAGAAACCTTGAGGAATACTTTCTCACCCACTTTATACTCAATATCTCTTCTCTTCAAATCAATATAGGACTTCTGACAGTCTAATGTAGTCTTAAGTTGATCTCTGATCACCCTGATCTTCTCCTCAGTTTACTGAACAATTTTAGGCCCAATCATCTTCCTTTCACCTACTTCATCCCAACACAGTGGGGTTCTGCACTTTCTGCCATACAAAGCTTCATATGGAGGCATCCCAATGCTTGATTGGTAGCTGTTGCTGTAAATAAACTCAATCAAAGGAAAGTGTGTATCCCAACTGCCCTCAAATTCAATCATACAAGCCTGTAGCATGTCCTCCAATATCTGAATTACCCTTTCAGACTGGCCATCTGTTTGTGGGTGGAATGCCGTATTGAAGTTCAATCTAGTTCCTAGGGCTCTCTGAAGACTACCCTAGAATCTAGAAGTGAACCTAGGATCTCTATCTGACACAATGGATACTGGTACTCCATGCAGTCTCACTATCTCATCAATGTACAACTTGGCCAACCTTTCTAAACTATAGTTCATCCGAACTAGCAGAAAATGAGCAGACTTAGTTTGTCTGTCAATAATGACCCAAACTCTATCATGACTCTTCTGTGTCCTCGAAAGTCCCACCACAAAATCTATCATTATTGTCTCCCATTTCCATTCTGGTACTGGTTGTGGATGTAACAACCCAGCGGGTACTTGATGCTTTGCCTTCACTTGCTGACAAGTTAGGCATTTGGAAACAAACTCTGCCACATCTCTTTTCATACCCATCCACCAATAATGCTCCTTTAGCCCTCTATACATTTTTGTGCCACCAGGGTGCATGGCAAAAGGAGACTCATGTGCTTCCTTCAAAATGATCTTCCTCAAATCAATATCATTACGAACACACATTCTGCCCTGGTATAATAGTAGGCCATCATCTCTTATTGAGAATTCTGGTTTCTTACCCTGCCAGACTTCTTCCAACAGCTTCTGATACTTCTAATCATTTTGAGCAGCCATTCTTATCTGATCAATCAACACTGGCTGTACATGCCATGCAACTATTGTCTGCCCCTCATCATTAATCTCTAAGCTGGCATGTAATGATCTCTACTCATGTACCATAGACAAATGAATAGCCCGTAGACTTGCCATAGTCTTGCGACTTAAGGCGTTAGCCACAACATTAGCTTTCCCTGGCTGATAGTCTATCAGACAATCATAGTCTTTTATCAACTCTAACCATCTCCTCAGTCTCAAATTTTTTTCCTTCTGGGTGCCTAAATACTTCAAACTCTTATGATTTGTGTAAATGTAACACTTCTCCCCATACAAATAGTGTCTCCAGATCTTAAGAGCAAACATAATAGCTACAAACTCCAAGTCATGTGTTGGATAATTCCTCTCATGCAGTTTCAGCTGGCGTGATGCATAGGCAATGACATTTCGATCTTGCATCAATACACAGCCTAACCTATTGTGAGAAGTATCACTGTAAACTGTGTATTCTTTACCCGGAGTAGGTAAAGTCAGGACTGAAGCCTCAGTCAAACATTTCTTCAACTCATCAAAACTCTGCTAGCATTTGTCCGTCCACTAAAATTTCACATCTTTTCGAAGTAATTTGGTCAATAGAGATGCCAACATAGAAAATCCCTTCACAAATCGATGGTAGTATCCAGCTAAACCGAGAAAACTGCAAATCTTCGTAATATTTCTGGGTGGCCTCCAATTAAGGACAGCTTCTATCTTGCTAGGATCTACCTTAATACCTTATGCTGATACTATGTGCCCCAAGAAAGATATTTCTTTCAGCCAAAATTCACACTTCGACAATTTGGCTTATAGCTGTTTCTCCCTCAAAGTCTATAGTACAATTTGTAGATGTCTATCATGCTCTTCTGCACTCCTCGAATAGACCAATATATCATCTATGAATACCATAACAAACTGGTCGAGGTATGGTCTGAAGATAGTGTTTATCAGATCCATAAAAGTAGTTGGAGCATTAGTTAACCTGAATGGCATGACCAAGAACTCATAATGGCCATAACGGGTTACAAGGCGCTTTAGAAATACTCTGCTCTTGTACTTTCAGCTGATAATAACCTGATCTCAGGTCAATTTTGGAGAACACAGCTGCACCCCTCAACTGATCAAACAAGTCATCAATACAGGGTAGTGGATATCTATTCTTTATTGTCACCTTATTCAACTACCGGTAATCAATACATAAGTGGAGAGTGCCATCCTTCTTCTTAACAAACAACACTGCTGCTCCCCAAGGTAACACACTAGGGCGGATAAAGCCCTTATCAAGCAGCTCTTGCAACTGCACTTTCAACTCTTTCAATTCTGCTGGTCCATTCTATATGGTGTTATAGAGATTGGGTCCACACGAGGCATAACATCAATCTCAAACTGCACTTCTCTTTTCTGGAGGTAATCCTGGCAATTCATCAGGAAACACATCCAGAAAGTCACATACTGTAGGGATGTCCCTTAGTGCTAGGCTCCCCACTTGGGTGTCTATCACATGTGCCAAGTATGCTTCACACCCTTTTCTAATCATCCTTCTAGCTAGTGCAGCCGATATGATGTTTGATGGCAGTAACTGCCTCTCCCTATGTTTTACCACATCACCGTACAGAGGGAGACCAAAAGTGACTGTCTTCAGTCTATAGTTAATCATGGCGTGATGCCTGGCTAACCAATCCATGCCCAAGATGATATCGTAATCTCTGAAGGGTATTTCAATCAAATCTGATAGAAAAACATGTCCTTAGATCACCAAAGGATAGTCTCTATAGATTCTGTTGAACTGAACCTCTTGTCCTAACGGACTAGTTAGTAGCACTTCAAAACCCATTTTGACACACGGAACAACAAGTGAACCAATTATGCTAGCACTAACATACGAGTGGGTTAAACCCGGATCAAATAACACAAATACTTCTTGATCAGAGATAGAGAATGTACCGGCCACAATGTCAGAAGTCTCAGCCTCTTCTCGCTGTCTCATCGTATAAACTCTGGGTAAAGCACTTCCTTGTCTTTGTGACCATGATGCCATGCGCGGAAGTAGTGCCTCTACCTCTGCCTCTTCCTCTACCAACTGGTTGTGAACCTCTAGGAGCAAGACTCTGAATAGATCCTTCTGCAATCGTAGGAGCTGGACCGAATCTAGGAGCACTAGTGCAATCTTTTGCAATATAACCCTTGCCTCCACAGTTAAAATAGGCTCCTGTTGCCCAATAGCATTCTCCCCCATGAATCTTGCCACAAGTCTCACAGGGGCGGGGAGGTTGTGAACCCCTGCTCAACTGCTGACTAGACCTAGGGGGTCTCTGTCCAGAGAATCTGCCCCTTCAAAACTTTCCACCTCGACCTCTACTAGGTCTCCCAAATTTCTTCTTCTTTCTAGAGGTACCACTAGGATTTTGTTCAACTGATTTTTTCCCTTTATCTTTCTCTGATTTCTCAGTCTTCTATGATTTTTCTTTTGCTGGGGTCGCTTTTGATTCAATTCTTTCCAACTCAAGTGCCTGAGAGATGAGCTCTGAGAAATTACTGTGTCTGAATCCCACTACTTGCATCCATAGGCTGGGCTTTAAACCCATCTCAAATCTCTTGCACCTTTTCTTACTGGTAGAAAGGAGACTCCCAGCATAATGGCTTAAGCAAGAGAACTCCCTCTCATATTCTGCCACTGCTCTGTTGCCTTGCTTCAAACTAAAAAATTCTTGTAGTTTCTGATCTATATGTGCATCTAGGATGTATTTCTGTCTGAACTCTCTGATGAAGTCATCCCAGGTCAGTACTGGTGGTTCAGCCAAGCTGTGGGAGATGGTCTTCCACCAATCATACGCATCCCCTTGCAGTAGCGATACTGAGTATTCAAATTTCATCTCATCAGGGCAGTGCAGTTTCTTGAACACTCGATCCATCCTATCTAGCCACTGCTCTGCCTCTAAAGAGTCTACTGTACCCTTAAATTCTATGGCCCCATACTTCAACAGCTTATCATACTATCTAACTGGAGCTTAAGGTTGTACCACAGTAATCTGGGGTGGAGCTTGAGCAGGCATACCCCCAACTTGTAACACCCCTATGTTCGATAGTGCGTTCTACTGTTTCGGTGATCAGTGTCAGTCCAGACAGCTAGAATACCTAGAACTACATTTAAAAGTTAGTGAGAAGACATAAAATAATGAAATACAAGAAAAGAAAATACAAGAAAAATAAAGAAAAAATAATAGCAATGAAATATAACCAAGTTAAACGAGCCGAAAACCATAGTGATGGGTGACCGCACTAGGAAGTTGCGGCGTGGATTGTTGACTAGCCTTGGACCGCGGGGAACCCTAAAAAATATTTTTAAGACTTAAATGAACATCTATTGAAGTATAAATGTCATTAGAAATATCAAAGAAAAATTAATTAATTAGTACAAAGAAGAACGAGAAATCGAGAACATGACAAAACTCTGTATTACCGAAAAATCGGGAATGCAACCTAAATAGGGGCATTGTGGTCATTTGACACCTCGAGTTGCCTTTTGACCTATATTACACTTTGAAAATGTCATGAAAAATTAAAAGCAGATACATTATGTAAATAGTGGAAGTGTGGTGGCTAAATTGCAAAAATTGGAAACTTGGAATAAATAACAATTATATCTCCTTAATGCTCCACTAACCTTAACTTTGGGACACCTTAAGGGACACTTGGAATGTTGAAAATCCATCTTCAACCTCACATAGAAAACCAGCTAAATCCTTTCTTCCATGGAAACCTCCATGGCCGTCCACACTCCAAGCTCAAGCTCACCATGATTTAGCCATCCTTTACACTAACTTTCTTCATTAAACTTGACCACCATATCTTGGGCAGCTTACTAGGAGCAAGAAAGATAAGTTTTGGTGGAGTTTTGAAGAAGTTCAAAAGTGGTAAGTAAGTATTTTCCAATCTTGCTTCATTAAACTTTGAGTGGATGTTGTGGGTAGTTGATTCATGGGAGAATTTTTGAAGTTTGATGTTTTAATGGTGGTACACCATTTTCGTAGCCATAAGAACTCAACATATTTAGTTTGTTTTTACTTGTTTATGGTTGTTTAAGATGTTGGTATAAGTGTTTATGTATATAGAAATAATTGGATAATGTATACTAAGTGTATGTGTGATAGTGCACTTGGTTTTGGAAGCTTTGAAGCTATTTGAAGGAGATATGCAAATCGGCAACTTTAAAGTGTAGTTTAAAATGTGTTGTTTCATGGTTTGGTTTATTGAATTATGTTGTTATTGATGGCAGCATGTATATGTGTATAATGGTTTGGAATTGGGTATGTAAATGGGGTATGTTTATGTGGTTAAATGGTGTAAATGGACTTTGGAAAATTCCGTGTTATAGTGTGCATATTGAGAATGGTTACAAGCTGTCCAAAATGACCAAAATGTGTTGTTAAATGTGTTAATGGTAAGGTACAAACCAGAATTGGCATGAAGGAAGTAATTTGGTAAGTGTTGAATATGTAATTGGTAAATGATGAGGAGTGTGTAGTAGGGCAGTGCATATTTTGGCTTAGAACCTTAAGTGTGTGACTCTAATTGGTATGAGACCATTTGGAGGTGAAACTAGGCACAAAAAGTGCCAACTTTCATGAAAGAAGCTTACCTAAATTCTGCCTAGAAGGTAACTTGAAAAATGACCAAATTCGGATTAGTGAATTGAAAGCCTGAAAATTGACCATTTGAGCAGCAGTTAGTGTTTTGACCATAACTTACTCAAAATAGGTCCAAATGTCCTGAAATTTTTACCATGACTAGTTTAGACATAGATCTAAAATTCTTATGAAGACACCAAAGCCCATAAATGGCCAGAACTAAGCCAAATAGCTTGTATAAGTTCAGATACCAAAACTGGCCGAACCAAAAGTGACCTAAAAATGACCTAAAGTTACCATTTTGGTGCATTCTGTCCAGTATTGGTAAATTGACCATAACATGGTCTACACAACTCAGAATGACCTGAAATTTTGCCCCGCATGTAATAACATATAGACCTACAAGTTTGTAGTTTGGACTGAAACCTGAAAACCGAGGGAACTAGGTCATCCGCTAGGTCAAAATAGTACACCGAATTGCAAATTGCAATAAAATGCAATACACTTGTAAATGAAATTGGTAACATATACCAATACTAAAGGGCTATAAAATGTGACATATTGGTAACATTAGAATTGACTCACTTAGAGTGCATCAATGGTCAACATTATAGGTTGACAAATGAAATGAATTGAAGGAAATATTACTAAGAAAATTTAAATATTGGATTTTATTGTTAGAAACGAATTCATTGAGTACTGAAACACTTTAAATTGTATGTTTCAATTGAAAAGGATATTGAGAAGCGTAAGGAACACTGAGTCAACGTCAAGAGGCATTTATCAGAGGTTTGTGCACAATATTTTTATATTCATTGCTTTTACCAGAAAATTTATTTGGAGAAATGAGTTATGAATAATTTTTTATTGTTTTGGCTTTGGGAATCTTAATTGGAAATTATTGTGTTGCCTACTTTACAAATGGAAATTTTGAGATAAAATATGATTTGTGGTTTGTATGAAATATTTAAATATTGTAATTTGAAATTGTTTTGATTCACACTTGGCATGACAATATTATTATGTTTCTCCTCCATTTATGGGGTGAGTGTGATTATATTCCTCCTTCTTTGACTTGCCAGTCTGAGGTGAGTGTGGATGAGTTCTCATTATCTAGCTAGCTTCCTCCCTCATTGATTTCAATTAATGGGGTGAGTGTGCCTTGTCGTGATGTACACACAGCATATTTGAAAAAATTTGTGTCATGGCCTAAATTTTATTATTGATTGGCAAAACTATGTTACTCAGTTATTTGATCAAATTGTGTTATTGATTGGCAAAATTGTGTTACTCAGTTATTTGATCAAATTGTGTTATTGATTGGCAATACTATGTTATTCAATTGTTTGATCAAATTTGTGTTATATGAGCTTTGAAAAATTGTGAATTTTTTGGATTGTAAATTGTCAATAAAAGTTTTACATACCGCATTTTAAATCATTATTGTGCACCACTGAGTAAATTTTACTCGTGATAGCTTTCATTCTTTGTCGTAGGTAGGTGACAAAGGCGTGACTAGGCTGCTAGTGCTACATTGAGAGTTCATCGGGTATACTGAGTATACCTTATTTTGCATTGTAATATATGTTCACTGTATGTATATATTGTTCTTGGTTTTGAGCAGTTGTAAATTAAAATTGTACATTGAAATTGTAAACTAAATTTGTAAATTATTTTGGCTTGTAAAAGTATTGTGATAAATTTATCTTATCTTAGCTTTTGGAAATACTGGAAAATTGATTGTTGAACTGAGTTGATAATGTTAAGAAATTTATTGTGTTGAACAAATTATTGGAGTTTGGAATTGAGGAATTATATATTTGAAGTGCTTTTTATAGATTTTTGAAGAACTGTTTTATTCAAAATACAGATGGCACTTTGCCAAAATTTTCTGAAATTATTAATTCTTCAAATGTGTTATTTTGTTTCACTTTAGTAAAGAAAATTTTTAACACTGTCAATAGTGCTCACCACTATAAAAAGAAGTAAAAAGTTTTAAAATCCCTTGTAGTGTATTTAATGAGTTATCGATGAAGCGAAGTTGGTAATTCATTGCCGCCATCTACTATGCAAGCGTGCAAGCTGCAGCATTTGTGGGGTTGGTGTCAGCGACCCATTGACATTTTGTAGAGTGGGGCTTCCCCTTGTTCCTCAGCTTCCACAGATTGCTCAACTGTGCGATCCCCTTCTTTCATAATAGTCTGGAGTAGGATATCTCCTGAACAAATAACACAAGGAGATTTCCCTCCATTAGTTCATATTTATGATATAATGCACTGTATGTAACAAATAAGGACATTTAGCAGTTGTACTTAACAAAGAAAAGACACAAATTCACAAGTTAAAAATGTACTTTAAAAATTTGCTCTAATACCACTAAAATATGTCACACCTTACCCCTCTGTAAGGCTTAACATGATCCCGTAGAATACTTAATGAACTACCAAACTTTATCTACCGATAACTCATTAAGTACCCTACAAGGGATTTTAAAATAATTTTTTTACTTTCATAAGTGGTGAGCATTTTCTACTAGGTATTAAAACATTTAATTAGAGTTTGAAAACTAGTTAAAATTTTTATTCCATTTTATTTTTCCGCAAATTTTATAAAAATTTAAAAAAAGTGCGTCTGTATTTTGAAAACAGTTTTCAAATAATTTGTAAAAGAAATTCCAAAGATTTATCTCAACAACTTCATCAATTCAACATCTATCCCAACCAATTTCAACATCATTTCTCAATTTCCAAAATTCAACATCATCAAATAATATAATTCAATTTCATTCAAATTAAAATAAAATATCTCCATTCATATTTGAAAAAAGATAAAACAATTTAGATACATCATTCTAAATATTTACATTAGGAAAAATCCAAACCAAAATTTGTTACAAGCTTTATACAACTGCTCATGACCATTTCCTACATTTACATACATTACATACATCAAAATAATTTTTATAATCAGGGTATAAAATATACCCGATAAACTTGATAGGTAGCTCCTCAATCCTCGATCGCTCACTCTGTTGCTCCTCGATCTCTATATCTGCATGATAATAATGACCATCGCTAAGTACTAAGACTCAATGGTGCACAACATACTAAAATAACCTTTATGCAAAATTTAAATCATACTTATTCAAAAATTAAACTGAACATGAGTTATAAATTCAAAATATGATTTATAAGATTTTAATCCAAACAATTTCATTTCAAAAGTATTAAAACAAATTTCATAAAAGCACACAGTTATATCATGCCATTTGAAACAAATATCATCTCAGTAGCCAGAGGCTAACGAGAAGTCACAACACAAGGCTAGCTAGCTCAAATATATGGGAACCCTGTAACATCTTCCTTGTATGTATTCTGTACGTTCTGTTGCTAAAGTGGCCAAATATCAGTCCAGGCAAGTCAGGATGTCTAGAACTACACTTCGGTGATAGTGAATAAACATATAATGATGAAATAAATAAAAAGAAAATACAAGAAAAATGAAAGAGAGAAAATGAAGCTAAGTTAAACGAGCCGACACCACAGCGATGGGTGACCACACCGGGAAGGCCGTTGCCAACCCCAGGATCGCGGGAAACCCTCGGAATTAAATTTAGTACGTAAGTAAAGGTTTATTGAAATATAATTGACACTAGAATTATCAAAGAAAAATTAATAAATTAGTACAAAGAAAAATGAAAAATCGAGAAATAGACAAAAATTGGTGTTACAAAAAAATCGGGAATATAACTCGAAGTTGTGCATTTTGGTCATTTGACACCTAGAGTTACCTTTTGACCTCAATGTCCATTAAAAATAAATGATATTGCACTTAGAAAATGTCATGAAAAATTAAAATGAGATACATTATGTAAATAGTAAAAGAATCGAGATAAATGAGCAAATAAGGAAACTTTAACTAATTAAACATTAAAATGAATTCAGTGCTCCACTAACTTGAATATTGGGACACCAAAACAAGCTTTGGGATAGCAGGTTACACTCATTCTCATCATCTTTAACCTCAAGCAAAAACCAGCCGAATTGTCCTCCATGAAAGCTCCCATGGCCAAAATTGTCCAAGCTCCATGCAACCCCATTCCAAGCCTCCTTTCCAAATAATTCCTTCATTAAAGCTTGCCTACTCACCTTGAGGAAGATATTGGCAACAAGAAAAACAAGATTTGGTGAAGTTTTAACAGGCTCCAAAAGTGGTAAGTGTCCAATCTTCTCCCTTGCTTTAGTAAACCTTGTGTTTAGGTTGAGTTGAGTATTTTGGTGAAGAGAAATGAAGAAAACATTGAGAAATGAACTTCTCCATTTTTGGCAGCCATGAAGATTTGTTGTATTTGAGTTTTTCTTACCTCTAATGGATGGGAATTAAGGTTGATTAACTCAAATGGAAGATGTAGTAAGTTAATATCCAAGTATGTGCATGTTAGTGCTTGAATTAAGGGTTTGAAATGGGACCTTGATGCTTTGACAAACTGCCATATTTGGCAGATTATAATATCATGAATTTGTGTGTGTGAATATGAAGTTTATTAATGAAATATGATAGCATTAAATTGTGGGCAGCATGTGTAATTGATATTGAGGTATGAGTATATGGAAGTGTATGTGTAATATTGATATTGAGATATGTTGAATTTTAGTGGAAGTGAATGTTGAACTTGAATGGTGAATTGTGTGCATTGAGCACTTGAGTGTTCTGCCCAATATGCTTGCTAGAATTGTGTTTAGTATTTGTAGAAGTGCTATGAATGAATAATGATGTTATGAGGAGGAGGAGGAATGGCAAATTGGAAGTGTAATTGTTTTGTGCAGGTTGTGTGTTGTTGGCAGTACCTAAATAAGGTCATAAGTGCCAAACTGTGAACCCAATTGGTATGAGGCTAATGGGAGGTGAAACTAGACACCAAATAGGCCAACTTTCATGTAGAAATTTTGCCAAAATTCTGCCTAGAAACTAACCTTTAAAATGACCAAATCCGGAATGGCAACCTTGCAACCCAGATTTTTGATAATATGAACAGTAATCATTAGGATGACCATAACTCACTCAAAACAGGTCTAATTGACCTGAAATTTTTACCATGGATAACTTAGACATAGAGCTACAATTCTTATGAAGAAACCAAAGCCCAGAAATGGCCAGAATCAAGTCAAATAGCTTGCACAAGTTCGGGTACCAAAACTGCCAGAACTAAAAGTGACATAAAATTGACCAAATTTTACGCTAAAGGTGTAATCTGTTCAGCTTTAGTAAATTGACCATATCTTGGTCTATACAACTTAGAATGACCTGAAATTTTGCCCCGAGTGCAATAAGACATAGAGTTACAATTTTGTTCTTTGATCAGAAACTAAAAACCAAGAGAAATAGGACTTTAAGCTAGACCAATCTAGCACACAAAAATTGAGAATTTGACATTTACATACAATGATGCTTGAAGCAATTTGGCAATGAATGCCAACTTGTAAAAATGGTAAATTGCACTAAATTGACAGCATATTGAATTACAATTTGTGATTTGTTGATGCTAGAAACAACTTATCCATATTACCTAAAAAGGTCAACATATGCATTGACTTATGAATTACATAATAGCTAGTAAACTCTAAAATTTGAAGAATTAAATAATTAATTTATAATGTGTCCTAGTTTGCCTAGTTGACTAGTTTGGATAGGTTGGCATGCAAATAGGATTCTGATAGCTGTTCTATAAATGGCTTTATGCCATACTGTATTTTAATGGCATATTATGCCGCACTGTGACTTTAATAGCCTACGGCTATACGTATTGTATTATTATACTTGGCTTATCGCCATATTGACTATATGGCTTTTTAGCCACATGGTTTGCACACCGAGAGACACTTTATGACCGATGGTGTGACGGCCTGAGATACTAGGTACCTAGTGCCAGTATATCCGTTTCTCCATTCAGTCGTATATAGGCTATACGGGCGTAATTTAAGCACTACTAAATTTAAATAGCTAAATTGATCTCTTGACATACAGCACTACCAAAATTAGCAAATATTGAAATGTTAGCAAATACAGGTAAAATTAACAATTGTAAAGAATACCGATATCATAAATTCATTTACTTTATTTTAGTGTATATTTCTTTATATTTGGCACCACTAAACAAAATTACTTAGCACGTTGCTTTTGTAACGCGTAAGTATTGGAGACACGACTAGGGAGCCCAGGACCAGCGGACCTACGATCGATTGAGACATCGGATCTGCACGAGTCGAGTCATACGCCTTTGCATTGCATACATGGTAGGACTTAGGATATCTTGTATTTTGTATACATTTGTATTTTTGAAATTCGCTGTATTTTGTAATATTATGAAAGCTCTAAAGTTTGTAATATTTTGTACATATTAAATAACATGGAGATTTTACGGATATATTTAAATTATTATGGTTTGTATTATGGAACTGTTTAGTATTGTAAAAGTCTATTGACTTTACTAAGAAATCGAGGCTGAAATAGTTGAGATTTTGATATTATCATATTAAGCTGTTTTAACGAGGTTTGGAAGGATAGTTTGTCCAGAAATACAAACGACACATTGCCAAATTTTTATTACCATTTTTGAAACACTAATTTTATTAAAGTAAGAAAATAGTATCAGCATGATATGAATATTTCATAAGAGACTTCCTAAAATCAAATTGAGCTCAGGAAATGAGATAATCATAGACTAGGTGTTCCGGCACGCTGTGTAGCATGCCTTGCTCGGCTATACTGTAGACAGGTGAGGGGTGTTACAAACCCATTCTTTTTCTTCTTCTACTGGCACACACCTCAACACTTCAGCTAGAGAAGGAATCAAAATTCGAAACTAATTTCACCCACTAGTCATGCTAGTGAGGCATTCAAATATATGGTCATGACACTGTGGTTTCAAAACTATCTTAATAATTTACTAAACATTTGATGTCATTTCAAATATATACAATTAAACTTTCAACAATTTAAATTAAAAACATAATAAACATTTCAAGACAATGATATCACAATTCAATATTTCAATTCATTCAAAACGATGTGCAGAAGAAAATTTATAGAAATTCTATGTTGTTCACAAACCTTATACGAGTTGCCTCTTGGCATTGGCTCGATGCCTCGGGTTCTTTCCCGATATTCCTTTCCACTGAAACACACAGTTTCATAGTTTTTTAGTGTCATAATTTATCATAACTCCAAAAATAAATTCAAATTTACTTATACCTAGCTTTAATATGCTAAACTTGACGTTCTTTAAAATTTGTGTTTCGGGGTTACTATTTATTACACTATTCAAGTCAATTTGTTGACTTTCTAAGGCTTAATAGGTATGGAAATTCTAATTTCACTCACATACCATATTTTAGTTACCTAATTTGTTGATTTTGATTGTTTTCTTAAAACTTAAGTCTTTTAGGCAAAATTCCAAATTCTCAGTTTTGGTGTCCTATGTTACATTGTTCTATTGGTCATGTTGCTGTTAGAATTTGGCTAAGTTTTCTTCACAGAAATTGTTCCTTATTGTATTAACTTTATTCTTATTTTTGATTCACTCCATTTGGCATTTTGTAGCTCAAGTTATAGCCATTTGAACATGGCTGCCGGATTGGCCTAACCTGATTTTTGGGCACAAAGCTGGTTTTAGCGATTTAGGTCACCAAATTTTGGTGGCTAAATGACTTGATTAAGGACATAATTTGGGTTTGTTTTCTTCATGAAAGTTTTAGGCCTATATCTCAGCTTTCTCTGGTAAATTTCAGGTCATTTAGACTGCTTGCTTCATTTATGGCCAAATGAGCAGTTAAGCAGGTAGAATACCTAAGTCTGGATTTGGTTAATTTGTTCACTAGGTTTAAGTCACTTTTTGGGAATTATTCCAAAATGAAAAATGTGCCATTTTTTGTCTAGTTTCATTCCCAATTGGCCTCACACCAATTGGGTTGGTAAATTTTCAGTTTTGGTTCCTGAAAGGGACCTTAGTCATCTTGCTGGCGACCACATCCAATTGAATTTCCATTCAATTCCAACACTTCCAACATACCACAATTGGTCACAAATGACCATTTTCAGCTCAAACTAGGTCAAACACATCATTTGACCAATTCTCCAATTTTTGTCTTCTAAAACCCTAGGTCCAAACCCTAACTTACTACTTTGTTACATTTAATTAATTTCAAACATACAAACACCATTTCTCAACTCATTCAAGCTTCCTAACACATTTAATTCAATGGAAATCATCAAACCCTAGTCCCCACATCTTGGCCAAAATTTCCTCTATATCCCTAACAAAGTGTTTTTGTTTCATTTACAACAATTTCTAACTTACATCAATTACTTAAACAAGAATTCAAATAGATAATTGAAGAATTTGTCACTAACCTCTTGTGAAGTTTCCCAAAGCTTCAATTTCCCTTTATTTTCCTTCAAATTTCCTTCTCAATAGGCTTGCCAAGATCCAAGAACAAGTTTTATTTAGGAAAATTGTGGAATTTATGGTGTTAATTCAAGCTTTAAAAGCTTGAAATTAAGTAGCTATGGAGGATTTAGTGAGAGAAGGGAGAGAGATGAGAGGCCACGGAAAATGGAAGAAGAAAAAGATAAAAATTTGGCTTTTTAATTTTGTTTTTATTCTTTAATTTGACTTAGTCAATTAGTTAATTAAATTAAAATTAATTATGAAGTCATAGTTGCATCATCATGATAATGTCATCAATTGTTTTAACTTTCATTTTTTTCTTTTTCATTTATTTTTTTTCTTTGGTTCTTTTAATTTAATTCTTGACCCCAAAATTTTCTTTTCTCCGATTTTATTTGACATTCAGGTCAGGAGTCAGCTCCAGGGGTCAATTGACCAAATTGCCCCTCACCAGTTCTACCTGGTTTGCAAATAATTTAATATTTCTTCTGGATCTTTAACCTAATTATTTGACCGGCTTAACAATTCTTTTTTATGATTTTCTCTTTTCCACTGTGTTTGCAATAGTCCTAAGGACCGTGGTGTCACATTTTATGGTTCGAAGTTTGAGTTTAAATCGACTTTACAGTCCTTCCCGAGAAGGTCACCCATCGCTGTGACTCTTGGCTCATTTAACCTCTTATATTCTGTTTTTCTTATTTATACTTAACTAATTGACAATTACTAATTATTTGTGTTTAGGGCTTATCTAGTTGTCTTAAGTGTGGTTCTAATCTTCTAAATTATCTGGATCGACACCGGTCACCAAAATAGTGAAATATACCAGACTATACAAATAGGGGTGTTATAGTATGTGGGTGTAATTGGAATTCACACACCTATTAAACATGAGAAAGTCAACATTTTGACTTAAATAGTGTCATGAATAGTAACTCCAAAATACAAATTTCAAAGAACGTTAATAAGCATATTAGGGCTAGAATTTAGTAGACATGAATTTATTTATTGGATTTATTATAAGTTGTGATACTAAAACACTACAAATTATGTGTTTGATTGAGAAGAATACGGAGAAAGGAAAGGAAACATTGAGTCAAGGCTTAGAGGCTACTCATGACGAGGTTTTTGCACAATATAAAAATTTTTGTAAATTTTCTTCTGTAAATTATTTTGAATGAATTGTGATATTAAATTGTGACTTATTTGTATTGAAATTATTATTGAAATGGACAATATGCTTTTGATCTAAATTGTTGGAAAAATAAATTGTGTGTGTTTGAATTACAAAGTAATGTTTAGAAAATTATTAAGATAGTTTTGAAACTACAGTGTCATGACCACATATCTGAATGCCTCACTAGCTTGACTAGAGGGAGAAATTAGTTTTGTATTCCTTCTCTGGCTGAAGTGTTGAGGTGTGTACCAATAGAGGAAGAAATTTAAGTGGGTACCCATAGATTTGAACTAGGTAGCTTTGGTACTCCTCATAAGCCTTTGGCTATTGAGATGAACAACATATTAATAGCATGATATGACTATGTGTTTTTATAAAATTTGTTTTTTGACTTTTGAAGTGAAAAATTATTTGACTAAAATTTTAAATTGTGTTTTATATCTGTGTACCATTTTCAGTACCATATTTGGATAAGTGTGATTTAATTTATGCATAAATTAGTATTTTTAGTATGTTGTGCACCACTGAGTCATTGTACTCAGCGATGACTTTTTATTGCTATCGCAGGTAGAGAGACTAGTAGAGCAGCCAAGTGAGCTGCTGAGAAATACAGCACTGCCCTTGAGATTTTGTCGGGTATAACATTATACCCTATTTGTACATATTTATTTTGATGTATATGATTGTATGTACATGTTGTAAATTGGTCTTAAGCAGTTGTACAGAACTTGTAATAATATTATTTTGGATTTTCTGATATAAATTTAAACTGATGAATGTAAATCAATTTTTCTTTAATGGAATGTAAATGAAATTATTCAATAGTATTTTTGAAAATATTTGAGTTTAGAATTATGAATTGTGGAAATTTGCATTGAATTGTGGAGATAGAGTAAATTTGTGCTAAATTGGGTTGTATTGGTGGTTGATTTTGATGAAGTGAAATATTTGGAAGTGTTTTCTATAGGTCAAAATTTTTGGTTTTCTTAAATACAGCCGGTACTCTGCCGAAATTTTTTCAAAATTTGAGGAAAAATAAAAATAGACAAAAATTTTACTTAATTTTTGAACTTCAATTAAATATTTTTAATACTTGTTAGAAATGCTCACCACTTTCAAAAAGGAAGAAAATTATTTTAAAATCCCTTGTAGTGTATTTAATGGGTTATCGGTAGAGTCAATAATGGATGTGCCTGACATTTTAAGCATTAGGGGCTAGGTAAAGGATTGAACCTCACATGAGATGTGATAGGCAAGGAGTTGCTCACTTATAGTTTATTGTAATTCTAATAATGGATGTGCCTGAGGATGATCAATAACATTATAAGAATTCAATCACTCACTAGAAATCCATCCAACTAGGATTTCCATTTTCTACTTTGGAAGTGTAGGATTTGCTAAGATAGTGGGAGGACAAATTTGATTAAAAAATTATAATCATTTTGGTTAAATACATGATACATTTACTAATTAATCTGATTATTTTTTGTAGTTAATTTTCTGATAATAATGAGTATGCCACAACTACCAGCATCTAATATCCTTGCGAGCATACTTGATCATAACAGGTTGACAGGACCTAATCTTTCTGATTGGCTAAGAAATTTGAAACTTGTCCTGAACCTTGAACATATAGGATATGTTCTAGACTCATAGGTTCCTAGTCCCTTACCTCTAGAGGCCACTCAAGAGGAACATGAAACTTTGGATAAATGGAAGGAGCATGATACGAGAGCCAAGTGTTACATGCTTGCTTCTATGAGTAATGAGTTATAGAAGCAACATGAGAACATGCAATATGCAAGTGAGATCCTCCTTCACCTACAAGAGTTGTATGGTGTGAAGGAACGGAAGCGTGAAAAACACAAGATTATACCATTGAATTCAAAAATTTTCACCTAGGGTCACATGCACCATGCAAGATTTATTTTTATCTATTTAATTTCAATGATAAACAACATATTAAAACTCTTTTAATATGTTTTTGGATCTGTATTTGCCATTTAAGATTTTAAAATTAATCAGATTAATTTTAGAACCCTAGATTAAATCAAGAACGATTACACTAACCTCTTGATGTCTTTGCGGCGTGTGCGCCTTTGAGATTCGTCTTGAGGACACGGATGTTGTCCCTCTAGCTTGTCCACACCAAGAACACCTATGGCAGCCCTTGAACAGCTTCTAAAGCCTTTTCTATTAATTAGAAATTCAAGTTCTGCCTTTTAAGAGATTAGAGATGTAAACAGGACACTAGAAACAATTTCTAGTGTTCTTAATTCAAGAGATTGATGGCTAATCTCTTTGAATTGATGAGAGATGAAGAGAAATAGCTGGAGAGGCTCAAAGTGGCGTGACAATTGAGAGGAGAGGCTGCTGGTTATGTTTTCTTTTCATAACCACACTTAAATAGCTAGGTTAACACATTAAACCCTAGCCACATGTCACCTTTTGATTAGCTCTAGGTTTAAGTGACCCAATCACATTGTGCCAAGTGTCAAACCTATATTTAATCTTGATTTTAATCATCTTACATGATTAAAAAAACATTTGTCAAGCTTATGTGTTATGCCATGTGTCACCATCTCATGGTGCCACGTGTCACTAATGAAATGACCAAAATGCCCTGTGTCTTAATTTTGAGTTCTTAACCCAAAATAATTATTTTCTTCTTCTAATTAATTTATATCAAATATAAATTAATTAATTAATCTCTATTAATTAATTTCTCATCAATTAAATTCATATTTAAACACTTTAAATATAAATTTAATTTATACTACACATCCAATAATCTAGATTTGGTTTCAAGTCATGCTAGGGACTTTGCAATTTAATTGCAAACCAAATCTATTTAATTAATCAATTAAACTCTTTAATTAATTAATTAAATCATATTTAAATAGGTGATAACTTGTGTATGTGTGTGACTTACTAGGCTCATCACTAATTGGCAATGAGACATGATATCAACTCTTAATATCATCAGAACTCTTTCTTACCATAAATGATTTCTCTAAATCATTTTATGAACCTCATAGACCATGGTTAACACCTAGCATAGCATGCCATGGCCACCCAATTAGTAATAAGATTTACCTTAAATGAACCTATAATCATATGTTACCATGCACTAGAATCTCTGTTACAAAATCCCAACTCAAGTGAGTCATGGTTTATGTCAAACTCCATTTGCTATGAATATTATGTTCTCTTTTAATTCAGTTCTTGATTAAAAGATTTTCTCATCGAAACTCTTTTACGAATAAATCTATCTGTCTGGCAGGAACTTGAAACATCAAGAACAATTAAATGAACATAGGATTTTAACTCTATTTACTTAGAGGAACAGATTCCATCTTGATCAACACCTACCTCCATATATAACTAGTAGGAGCCAAAATATGCTCATATACCCATACACAGTACAAGTATGAAAGCAGTATCAAACTCAAACTACCTATATACAAGATAACTGTGTTATCTCAAGTCTAAAGATTATATGCACTGATATGATTTATGATAAAACATTGACAAGAGCAAACTCCATGTGATTGTCATAAGTGTCACTGGTTCGACCTACTTATCATGTATAAGTGCCTATCATGTTTGTTATATGGCATGAGACTCACCATTCCATCTTATTTATATCTCATATAAATAACTTGGGAACAAATATAAATACAATCTTTACGGATAAGTCATGTCCTTATTATGAAGTATCCTCGATTGTGAACCTATTTATGATACTTTGTGCTAGAAATATTGTCACTCATATTCTTAACAACTTAAGAATAATATTTCTAACAAAATATCAATGGACCTTTTATATTAAACATAAATATATTATGTAAGCGGAAAAGTGGAAATGCCTTTTATTAATAAAATATATACAAGATACATACTAAATGATATGCTCTAGGGCATACTACTAACAATCTCCCACTAGCACTAGAGCCATTCATTACAATACCTTAGACCCATCTTCTCAAGATGTCGGTCTAGCGAGCTTGTGACAAAGGCTTAGTGAATGAATCAATTTGGATTTTGGTGATGCTATTTCTGCATGGCTATATTGCCTTGCCCAACTATATCTCACGATAATGTGGTAGTGCCTTTCTATGTGTTTGGATTTTGGGTGAGACCTTAGTTCCTTAGCCTATATTTGCTCCATTGTTGTCATAGTGTAATGGGCTGCGACTCAATGGAAGGAACTCTTGTAAGTTACATCACGAACTTCTTCATCCAAAGCGACTTCTTTTGCGGCATCGATGCGACAATATACTCGACCTCGATAGTGGAATCTGCGATCGTGCTCTGTTTGGAACTCTTCCAGCATTGCACCTCCATTACAAATGAACACATATCGAGGTAGACTTTCTATCATCGATATCGATTGGAAATCGAGAATCGGTATAACCATCCAATTGCAAGTCTCCACCTCCATAAATCAAGAATAAATCCTTAGTTCTTCTCAAGTACTTAAGGATATTCTTGTGACTATCGATGTTCCAAACACGGATTGGATTGATACTGCTAGTCAAACTAACGACATATGCGATATCAGGCCTAGTACACAACATTGCATACATTAAACTTCCAATAGCCGAAGCATATGGAATCCTGGCCATCTTATCTCTTTCTTCAGGTGTCTTTGGAGACATCTCTTTAGAAAGGTGGATACCATGTCTCACTGGTAACAATCCTCTCTTGGAATCAAGCATGTTAAACCTCTTTAACACCTTTTCCAAGTATAGACTTTGGAATAAACCAATTATTCTTTCGCTCTATCTCTATAGATGCGAATCCCAAGAATATAGGTTGCCTCCCCTAAGTCTTTCATGGAGAATGTATTTGACAACCATACCTTTATAGTCGTCAACTTACCCATCAACAGTATGTCATCCACATATAAGACAAGGAAAGTGATAGCACTGTCACTAACCTTCTTATATACACATGGCTCATCCTCATTTTTGATAAAACCAAAAGATTTAATGGCTTCATCAAAACGGATGTTCCAACTCCTCGAAGCTTGTTTCAACCCATAAATGGATCGCTTTAGCTTGCATACCTTGGAACCATCTTGGGATTCAAATCCCTTAGGTTGTTCCATGAAAATGTTTTCTTCAATGTATCCATTGAGAAAGGCATTTTGACATCCATCGCCAAATCTCATAATCATAGTATGCACTATTGCTAATAAAATCCTAATTGATTTAAGCATGGCACCAGGCGAGAAAGTCTCCTCATAATCTATTCCTTGCCTTTGGCGAAACCCTTTCGCTACTAGCCTTGCCTTATAGGTCTCTACCTTTCCATCAGAACCAATTTTCTTCTTGAAAACCCATTTGTTTCCTATAGGTACAATACCTTTATCCCAAACTTGATTCTTATACATGGAATCAATCTCGGATTTCATAGCATCAATCCATTTTGAAGAGTCCATATCTGATATAGCTTCTTCATAGGTAAGTGGATCATCCCCATGATCTACTTCTTCATGAGTAGACAACTCTTGTTCTTCTTCATGAAGAAAACCATATCTCAACGGTGGGTGAGATACCACAGTTGTTCTACGAGGAGCAGTGTAGATGTTTCATCAGCGGGTATAGGTTGACTAGATGGATCTATATCCATCGATGCATTGGTTGGTCGAATTCTCCAATTCTAACTCTATTTGCCTTCCTTTGCCTCCTTCTTGAACAAGCATTTGTTCAAGAAATGTAGCATCTCTACTTATCACAACCTTTTGTGAAGTAGGCAAATAAAAATAATATCCAAAACTATCTTTTGGATATCCAACAAATTGACCTTTTACGATCTGGTCTCCAATTTATCGGTGTTGACTTTTGATATAAATTTGGACAACCCCAAATCTTAACATGCTTAAGACTTGGTTTTCTTCCATGCCATATCTCATAAGGTGTGGAAGAAGCGATTTGATGGAATCCTATTCAGAATATATAAAGCTGATTCTAATGCAAATCCCCAAAAGGAGATTGGCATATCAGTATAGCTCATCATACTACGTACCATATCCAATAAGGTACGATTTCTCCTTTCAGATACACCATTCATTGTGGCGTTCTGGAGAGTCGGTGAGAAACAATGCCATGCTCTCTCAAGTATTCATCAAATTCGATACTCAAATATTCACCTCCACGATCTGATCGAAGAGCTTTAATATTTTTTTCCTGTTTGATTTTCTACTTCAGATTTAAATTCTTTGAACTTTTCAAAGGATTCATGTTTGTATTTCATCAAATACAAATACCCAAACCTTGATTTATCATCAGTAAAGGTAATAAAATAATGAAAGCCCCCTCTAGCCATTTCTTTAAATGGACCACATACATCACTATGTATTAGTTCCAAAATATTTTCAGCTCTTAACCCTTGTCCAACAAAGGGTGATCTAGTCATTTTGCCTTGAAGGCAAGATTCACAAGTTGGAGTAGGCTCAGAGCCCAATGAGGATAGAATCCCCATTTTCTCCAATTTTGCAATCCTATCTTCTGCAACATGACATAACCTTAAGTGCCAAATATATTTTGAACTTGAGTTGTTTTTCACCATGGCATTGCATTCATTTAGATTGCTATACTCTGGCCAGTGGTAACACTTTCTTACTGGCAATGGAAACACTTTCCTGTTAGCAATGGAAACACTTTCCTGTTGGCAGTGGAAACACTTTCCTTTGCCTTTGTCAGCTTTGGTCTTCCCTTTCTGTTTAGCTATTTTCTTGGAAGGACCAGGAATCTGAAGTTTCTTTTTCTTATTGCCCTTCTTCTTGTTGGACTTTCCAGCGGAAGAAGATGCAACCAAAGCTACCTCTTTTCCTTTATTGCCCAGCATATTCTTTTGGGCAATAACTAGCATGTTGAGTAAACCAGCTAAGGTGCATTCCTGTTTAGTCATATGGAAATTTGTCACAAAATTCCCAAAAGACTCAGGAAGGGACTGAAGGATCAAATCCGTTTGTAGTAGGAAATCCATGTTGAAGTCAAGATGTTCCAACTGCTCAATCAGCCGAATCATCTTGTGGACATGATCCTCAACATTCTGTCCCTCAAACATCCTCATACGGAATAGCTGTCTAGATATCTCATACCTAGCATTCCTGCTGTGCTCACCATACAACTCTTGTAGGTGAAGGAGGATCTCACTTGCACTCTGCAAGTTTTCATCTTTATACGTAACTCATTACTCATGGAAGCAAACATTTAACACTTAGCTCTCATATCATGCTCCTTCCACTTGTCCAAAGTTTCATGTTCCTCTTAAGTGGCCTCTGGAGGTAAGGGACCAGGAACATTTGAATCTAGAACATATCCTATATGTTCAAGGTTCAAGACAAGTTTCAAATTTCTTAGCCAATCAGACAGATTAGGTCCTGTCAACCTGTTGTGATCAAGTATGCTTGCAAGGATATTGGATGGTGGTGGTTGTTTTGTGCTCATTTTTATCAGAAAATTAGCGTAGAAAATAACTTGATTAATTAGTAAATGTATCATGTAATTAACCAAAATGATTATGGTCTTTTAATCAAATTGGTCCTCCCACTAACTTAGCGAATCCTACACTTCCAAAGTAAGCGGAAATCCTAGTTGGATGGATTTCTAGTGGGTGATTAATTCTTATAATTCTATTGATCATCCTCGGTACATCCATTATTGGAATTACAATAAACTATAAGTGAGCAACTCCTTGCCCATCACATCTCATGTGAGGTTCAATCCTTTACCTAGCCCTAATGCTCAAAATCTCGGTACATCCATTATTGACTTATCTTGCATTAGTTAAGTTGATCCCATTGAGCGATTAATTATGCAAATAATTTTAATGTCCTCAGTACATCCAATATTGGCCACCAAACCATTTACATATTTACAACATCTCATGCTTAACAATTATTCTTAAGAAAATCTCTTAAATAAATTGCATCTTATGCAACTATTTAAAATTTCTTAAAATAATTGCCCCAATGGAGGGCCTATGTTATAATTACTTTAATTATAGCATTTCCAACTTAATCATTTGTTTGGAAGATTTTATGGTCATTCTATTTACTATTAAGGTCTCACTTTGCACATTATCCATTTAGCATGCATATATCATATAATTGCATACATTCCCATACATCTCATGCATTCATGGATAAGCAGTAAATATGGTATGATCATGGACTTTCTAAGGGATTCAATGCGAGCCACCAAGAATTGAATCGGGGCATTCCTAGGTGCATTTCATTCATTCATTTTACAAGAGTTGCTGAAGGAGTACATAATCAACACTTGATCTTGAATTCCTCCCCTTTGGTCCCACCAATGCTCTTGACCTCCTTGAACTTCTTGCAATCCAATATTACATAGTAATCCTTGGCATACCAAAGGCGAATTTACAAGAACTTAAATAAATGAAATTACAACCCAAAAATATTATAAACTTAATAATACATGCCCAAAATAAATTAAAATAAATTAATTAATTTACAATCCCAATGAAACATAAAAGAAATAAATCCAATCACATTGGTCTTTTATAGTCCATGATCATCCATCATGCATATCACTATTGAACAATTCAGTAAAACATACATACTTAAATTAAATTGAATATCTCATATTCAACTTAAAAATCAGATTTGAATATGATTCAAATAAATTTAAAAATTCAGATTTGAATCTCATTCAAACAAATTTAAAAATTCAGATTTGAATCACATTCAAACAACTTCAAAAATTCAGATTTGAATCACATTCAAACATTTTTAAAAATCAGATTTGAATCACATTCAAATATTTTTAAAAATCAGATCTAATTTTATTGAATCAATTTTAAAAATCAGATTTAAATATGATTCAAAAAACTTTAAAAATTCAGATTTGAATCACATTCAAACAACTTTTAAAATTCAGATGTGAATCACATTCAAACAATTTTTAAAATTCTGATTTGAATCATAATTTAATTGTGTGATTAAAACAACTAATTAAACACTTTAATTAGTCAAAGAATGAGCCTTAGATCATACAACAATTGCAGAATTAAAGCCAAACCTTGAACCACCCATGGAACCATTATTGCCACCAATGGTGGCTCCAACATGTGTGCCGCCACACCTCATGATCCAACCAGCAATGAATCTCTTGATCTCATGATCAAACACACAATTAAATTATATAATCAACAATCTAAATGGCAAATATAGTGGCTCTGATACCAATTGAAGGCAGGCGTGAAAAACACAAGATTATACCATTGAATTCAAAAATTTTCACCTAGGGTCACATGCACCATGCAAGATTTATTTTTATCTATTTAATTTCAATGATAAACAACATATTAAAACTCTTTTAATATGTTTTTGGATCTGTATTTGCCATTTAAGATTTTAAAATTAATCAGATTAATTTTAGAACCTAGATTAAATCAAGAACGATTACACTAACCTCTTGATGTCTTTGCTGTGTGCGCCTTTGAGATTCATCTTGAGGACACGGATGTTGTCCCTCTAGCTTGTCCACACCAAGAACACCTATGGCAGCCCTTGCACAGCTTCTAAAGCCTTTTCTATTAATTAGAAATTCAAGTTCTGCCTTTTAAGAGATTAGATAGGTAACCGGGACACTAGAAACAATTTCTAGTGTTCTTAATTCAAGAGATTGATGGCTAATCTCTTTGAATTGATGAGAGATGAAGAGAAATAGCTGGAGAGGCTCAAAGTGGCGTGACAATTGAGAGGAGAGGCTGCTGGTTATGTTTTCTTTTCATAACCACACTTAAATAGCTAGGTTAACACATTAAACCCTAGCCACATGTCACCTTTTGATTAGCTCTAGGTTTAAGTGACCCAATCACATTGTGCCAAGTGTCAAACCTATATTTAATCTTGATTTTAATCATCTTACATGATTAAAAAAAAACATTTTGCAAGCTTATGTGTTATGCCATGTGTCACCATCTCATGGTGCCACGTGTCCTGTAATGAAATGACCAAAATGCCCCGGTGTCTTAATTTTGAGTTCTTAACCCAAAATAATTATTTTCTTCTTCTAATTAATTTATATCAAATATAAATTAATTAATTAATCTCTATTAATTAATTTCTCATCAATTAAATTCATATTTAAACACTTTAAATATAAATTTAATTTATACTACACATCGAATAATCTAGATTTGGTTTCAAGTCATGCTAGGGACTTTGCAATTTAATTGCAAACCAAATCTATTTAATTAATCAATTAAACTCTTTAATTAATTAATTAAATCATATTTAAATAGGTGATAACTTGTGTATGTGTGTGACTTACTAGGCTCATCACTAATTGGCAATGAGACATGATATCAACTCTTAATATCATCGAACTCTTTCTTACCATAAATGATTTCTCTAAATCATTTTATGAACCTCATAGACCATGGTTAACACCTAGCATAGCATGCCATGGCCACCCAATTAGTAATAAGATTTACCTTAAATGAACCTATAATCATATGTTACCATGCACTAGAATCTCTCATTACAAAATCCCAACTCAAGTGGAGTCATGGTTTATGTCATACTCGATTTGATATGATTATTATGTTCTCTTTTATTTCCAGTTCTTGATTAAAAGATTTTTCTCATCGAAACTCTTTTACGAATAAATCTATCTGTCTGGCAGGAACTTGAAACATCAAGAACAATTAAATGAACATAGGATTTTATCTCTATTTACTTAGAGGCAGATTCCATCTTGATCAACACCTACCTCCATATATAACTAGTAGGAGCCAACGGATGCCCATATACCCATACATAGTACAAGTATGAAAGCGTTATCAAACTCAAACTACCTATATACAAGATAAGCTGTGCTATCTCGGTCTAAAGATTATATGCCTTGATATGATTTATGACAAAACATTGACAAGAGTAAACTCCATGTGCTTGTCATAAGTGTCAACAGTTGACCTACTTATCATGTATAAGTGCCTATCATGTTTGTTATATGGCATGAGACTCACCATTCCATCTTATTTATATCTCATATAAATAACTTGGGAACAAACATGAATACAATCTTTCTGGATAAGTCATGTCCTTATTATGAAGTATCCTTGATTGTGAACCTATTTATGATACTTTGTGCTAGAAATATTGTCACTCATATTCTTAACAACTTAAGAATAATATTTCTAACAAAATATCAATGGACCTTTTCTATTACACATAAATATATTATGTAAACGGAAAAGTGGAAATGCCTTTTATTAATAAAATATATACAAGATACATACTAAATGATATGCTCTAGGGCATACTACTGACATATAGCAGGATTGCTAGGTATGAGATATCTAAACAGCTATTTTGCATGAGGATATGCGAGGACAAAATGTTGGGGATCATGTCCACAAGATGATACGGCTTATTGAGCATCTGGAACATCTTGACTTTAACATGGATTTCCAACTGCAGACGGATTTGATCCTTCAGTCCCTTCCTGAGTCATTTGGGAATTTTATGACAAATTTCCATATGACTAAGCAGGAATACACCTTGGCTGGTCTACTTAACATGCTAGTTATTGCCCAAAAGAATATGCTAGGCAATAAAGGAAAAGAGGTAGCTTTGATTGCATCTTCTTCTGCTGGAAAGTCCAACAAGAAGAAGGGCAATAAGAAAAAAAAACCTCAAATTCCTGGTCCTTCCAAAAAGATAGCTAAACAGAAAGGGAAGACCAAAGCTGATGGAGGCAAAGCAAAGTGTTTCCACTGCCAGAAAGATGGGCACTGGAAAAGGAACTGCCCAGAGTATCTTGCTTCTCTGAAGGACAAGAAGGATACACCTTCAGAAGGTATGTCAATATCTTGTTATTTAGATGTTGATGATGCTTATAGTTTATCTCTGACTTGGATTTTAGATCTTTGGTGCCAATTCTCATATTTCTTATTATATGCAAGAACTAGTAAACAGTAGCAGCTTGTGTTCTCGAGATGTTAGACTCTGGATTGACGATGGCTCAACTGTTGAAGCTTTAGCCATAGGATCTAAATCTTTTTACATGTTTGGACATATTTTGTGTTTGGATAATATTTTATATGTACCTGATGCTTTTAAGAACATCATTTTGATATCTAGTTTGACTAGAAATGGCTATGAATTTCAGTTCACAGATGATGTTTGCAATATTTATTTTGGAAATAAATATATTGGCTCGGGTTATATGCATGATGGTCTTTATTATTTGGATAATAATGACAAATAAAAATTGAATGCAAGTGATCTAAATGAATGCAATGCCATGGTGAAAATCAATTCAAGCTAAAAATATATTTGGCACTTAAGATTAGGTCATGTTGTAAAGATAGTATTGCAAAACTAGAGAAAATGGGGATTCTATCCTCATTGGGTTCTGAACCTACTCCAACTTGTGAATCCTGCCTTCAGGGTAAAATGACCAGATCACCCTTTGTTAAACAAGGGCTAAGAGCTAAAAATATTTTGGAGCTAATACATAGTGATGTATATGGTCCATTTAGAGAAATGGCTAGAGGCGGTTTTCATTATTTTATTACCTTTACTGATGATAAATCAAGGTTTGAGTATTTGTATTTGATGAAATATAAACATGAATCCTTTGAAAAGTTCAAAGAATTTAAATCTGAAGTAGAAAATCAAACAGGAAAAAGTATTAAAGCTCTTCGATCAGATCGTGGAGGTGAATACTTGAGTACTGAATTTGATGAATACTTGAAAGAGCATGGCATTGTTTTCCATTGACTCCTCGAGAGCCACGGTGAATGGTGTATCTGAAAGGAGAAATCATACCTTATTAGATATAGTACGTTGTATGATGAGCTGTACTGATATGCCAATGTCCTTTTAGGGATTTGCATTAGAATCAACTTTGCATATTCTGAATAGGATTCCATCAAAATCAGTTTCTTCCATACCTTATGAGATATGGCATGGAAGAAAACCAAGTCTTAAGCATGTAAAGATTTTGGGTTGTCCAGCTTATATCAAAAAGCTGAACACTGATAAAATTGGAAACCAAATCAGAAAAAAGGTCAATTTGTTGGATATCCAAAAAGAGTTTTGGATATTAATTTTATTTTCCTACATCACAAAGGTTGTGGTAAGTAGAGATGCCTTATTTCTTGAACAATAGTTTATTCAAGAAGGAGGCAAAGGAAGGCAAAAGAGTTAGAATTGGAGAATTCTAACCAACTACAGTCAGTTGATATGAATCCATCTAGTCAACCTACATCTATTGATGAAACATCTACAGCTATTCTTCGTAAATCAACCAGGATATCTCACCCACCAGTGAGATATGGTTTCCTTCATGAAGATGAACAAGAGTTGTCTACTCATGAAGAAGTAGATCATAGAGATGATCCACTTACCTATGAAGAAGCTATATCAGAAATAGACTCTTCAAAATGGATTGATGCTATGAAATTCGAGATTGATTCCATGTATAAGAATCAAGTTTGGGATCTTGTTGACCCACCTGAAGGTATTATACCTATAGGGAACAAATGAGTTTTCAAGAAGAAAATTAGTTCTGATGGAAAGGTAGAGATTTACAAAGCAAGACTAGTAGCGAAAGGGTTTCGCCAAAGGCAAGGAATCGACTATGAGGAGATTTTCTCACCTGTTGCCATGCTTAAATCAATTAGGATTCTATTAGCAATAGCTGCATACTATGATTATGAGATTTGGCAGATGGATGTCAAAATACTCAATGGATACATTGAAGAAAACATTTTCATGGAACAACCTAGGGTTTTGAATCCCAAGATGGTTCCAAAGTGCATAAGCTAAAGCTATCCATTTATGGGTTAATACAAGCTTGAGGAGTTGGAACATCCATTTTGATGAAGCCATTAAGTCATTTGGTTTTATAAAAAATGAGGATGAGCTATGTGTATATAAGAAGGTTAATGATAGTCTTTGTCACTTTTTGTCTTATAAGTGGATAATATTATATTGATAGGTAATGACAAAGGTATGTTGTCACAACCCAGGGATGGGGTTGGGACGTGCTTGTTCAACCAGCTACGCACTAGGGTCGATTTGTGTCCCACATCGGAAATGGGAAGGAAAGATTTGTGCCATATAAGTGAGAGCCTTCCTCACCTGGTCAGCGCGCTTTTGGGAATGAAACCTCCCAAGGGACAAATCCGTGAGGCCCATGGGCCAAAGCGGACAATATTATTTGGAGATGGATTGGGCTATTACATTTGTGGTATCAGTGGACTCCTTTAGTATGGTGTGTGGTGTGAGGGCGCCTTTGCGAAAGTGAGTGGGCTGTCACGACTCGGGGATGGGGTTGGGACGTGCTTGTTCAACCAGCTACGCACTGGGGTGGATTCGTGTCCCACATCAGAAATGGGAAGGAAAGATTTGCGCCATATATGTGGGAGCCTTCCTCACTTGGTCAGCGCACTTTTGGGAATGAAACCTCCCAAGGGACAAATCCGTGAGGCCCACGAGCCAAAGTAGACAATACTGACTGAAGATGGATTGGGCTGTTACATTGATTAAAGGTCCCTTAGGCAAATCCCACATCGGCAAAGCACGGAGATGGTCTTGGGTTCAAAAAGTAATGATATATAAAATGGGGGAACTAATCACTAGAGGCGCCTTTTGGTGGAATGGCCTGGAGAGTTGGAAGAACTCCAGGGTTAAGCATGCTCGCTTAAGAGAAATCCTAGAATGGGTGACCTCCTGGGAAGTTCTCCATTCTACCTATGGGACAAAACCATGAGGCTTATGGCCAAAGCGGATAATTCCTCTAGTGGTTGGAGCCCGATCGTTACATATGTTGACAACTGTAAAGCTATGGTTGTAAAATACATTCTCCATGAAAGACTTATGGGAGGCAACCTATATTCTTGGGATTCGCATCTATAGAGATAAAGCAAAAAGAATAATTAGTTTATCCCAAAGTCTATACTTGGAAAAGGTGTTAAAGAGGTTTAACATACTTGATTCTAAGAGAGGATTGTTACCAGTGAGACATGGTATCCACCTTTTTAAAGAGATGTCTCCAAAGACACCTAAAGAAAGAGATAAAATGGCCAAGATTCCATATGCTTTGGCTATTGAAAGTTTAATGTATGTATTATTGTGTACTAGACCAGATATCGCATATGCTATTAGTTTGACTAGCAGGTTTTAATCCAATCCAGGTTTGGAACACTAGATAGCTGTGAAGAATATCCTTAAGTACTTGAGAAGAACTAAGGATTTATTCTTGATTTATGGAGGTAGTGACTTGCAATTGGATGGTTATATTGATTCTGATTTCCAATCAGATATCGATGATAGAAAGTCTACCTCTGGTTTTATGTTCATTTGTAATGGAAGTCTTTATCGGTTGGAAGAGTTCCAAATAGAGTATGACAGATTCCACTCTGAGAGTATATTCTTTGCATCGGATCTTTGCAAAAGATGTTGTTTGGATATAAGGAACCAGTCTCACGGATGTCACACCTTACCCATACATAAGGCATAACATGATCCCGTAGAATACCTAATGAACTACCGAACTTCACCTACCAATAACTCATTAAGTACCCTACAAGAGATTTTAAAATAATTTTCTTACTTTTATAAGTGGTGAGCATTTCTAAATAGATATTAAAATCATTTATTCAAAGTTTTAAAACTAGTAAAATTTTTGTCCTATTTTATTTTTCCACAAATTTTATAGAAATTTCGACAGAGTACCATCTGTATTTTGAGAAAACAGTTCTTTAAATTCCTGTAAAAATTACTTCCAATAATTTGTCTCAACAACTTCTTCAATTTCACAACCATCCCAATCAATTTCAACATCACTTATCAATTTCCAAAAATTCAAATCCACAATTTCCAATTCAAATATCATCCAAAATATTACTAATTAATTTCATTCAAATTAAAACAAAATACTTCCATTCATATGTAATTAAATATAAAACAATTTATGTACATCATACTAAAAATTTACATTAGGAAAAATCCAAACTAAATTTTATTACAAACTTTATACAAACTGCTCAAGACCAGTTTTACATGTCCATAACTTTACATACATTACATACATCAAAATAAATTTTTACAGTCAGGGTATAAAATATACCCGATAACTTCAAAACAGGTAGCTCCTCAATCCTCAGCCGCTCAATCTGCTGCTCCTCTAGTCTCCATATCTGCGATAGCAATAACAGTCATCGCTTAGTACTAGGACTTAGTGGTGCACAACATACTAAAATAATATTTATGCAGAATTTAAATTATATTTATTCAAAAATTGAACTGAACACGAATTTTAAATACAAAACATGAATTATGAGATTTTAATTCAAACAATTTCATTTCGAAGTGTCAAAACCAATTTCATAAAACCCACAGTTATATCATGCCGTTCAAAATAAATATAATCTCAATAGCCAGAGGCTAAGGAGAAGTCACATCACAAGGATAGTTAGCTCAAATATATGGGAACCCATTCTTTTTCTTCTTCTACTGGCACACACCTCAACACCTTAGCCAGAGAAGGAATCAAAATTCAAAACTGATTTTCTCCACTAGTCATGCTAGTGAGGTATTCAAATATATGGTCATGACACTGTTGTTTCAAAACTTATCTTAACAATTTACTAAACATTTATGCCATCTCAAATATATACAAATAATTTTCAATAATTTAAATCAAAACCATAATAAATATTTCATCACAATGATGTCACAATTCAATATTTCAATTTATTCAAAACAATATTCGGAAGAAAATTTACAGAAATTCTACGTTATGCACAAATCTTATATGAGTCTCCTTTTGGCCTTGACTCGACACCTCGGGTTCCTTCCTGATATTCTTTTCTACTGAAACACACAGTTTCACAGTGTTTCAGTATCATAACTTAGCATAAATCCAAAAATAAATTTAAATTCCTTTTACCTAGCTCAAATGTGCTAAACTTGACATTCTTTAAAATTTGTGTTTTGGGGTTACTATTCATGACACTATTCAAGTCAATTTGTTAACTTTCCAAGGCTTAATAGGTCTGGGAATTCCAACTTCACCGACATACCACATTTTGGTCACCAATTTTGTTGGTTTTGGTTGTTTTCTCAAATTCTAAGTCTTTTAGGCAAATTTGCAAAATTTTGATTTGGGTGTCTTATGTTGCCTTTGTTCCACTAGTCATTTCTTTGTTAGAATTTATAAAATTTTCTTCAGAAAATGTTTCCTATTGTCTTAACTTTATTCTCCTTTTGAATCACTCCAATTAGAGTTTTTAGCTCAAGTTATAGCCATTTGAATCATATTCTTTGGATTACACTTAACGATTTACGAGCAAAATCTGCAGTTGCGATTTAGGTCACCAAATTTGGGTGATTAAATGACTTAGTTAAGGGCATAATTTGGGTTTGTGTTCTTCATGAAAGTTTTAGGTATATATCTCAGCTTTCCACTGGTAAAATGTCAGGTCATTTAGACCTGCCTAGCCCAGTTATGGCCAAATAAACAAACCTTGTTTATTTGGTCATTTTTATCTGGTCAGATTGCCTAATCGGTTGGCTAATTTGTTTACTAGGTTTTAGTCACTTTTTGGGCATGATTCCTGAATGAAAAATGTGTCATTTTGTGTCTTGTTTCATTCCCAATTGGCCTCACACCAATTTGGCTTGTAAATTTTCAATTTCGTCCATGAAAGGGACCTTGGTTACGCTACTGTAGCATGACCCTAAGCAATCCGAATTTGCATTTGGTTCCAACACTTCTAACATAGTCTAATTGGTCACAAATGACCATTTCTCAGCTCAAACTAGGTCAAACATATCATTTAACAATTTCTTACATTTTTGTCTTCCAAAACCCTAGGTGCCAAAACCCTAGTTCATGCCATTGATTAATTCCTAATCAAATCATTACACTAATCACATATTCAACATTACCCAAGCTCCAAATCATATTATAACTTCATCAAACACTCCAATTCCCATCAACCCTAGGCTGGCCAAAATTCATGTATAGTCCACATACAATTATGTTTGTTTCATTTTATGTTAATTTCTCAGTTCATTCAATCATAAACACTAGAATTAAACTAAAAATACAAATTTTAGCTTACTAACCTTTCTTAGAACTTCAAATCCTTCAATTCTCTATCTTTTGCCCTTCCTTTCCTCTTTCAATCTTCTTCTTAAGTTGAGGTAGCAAGCTTTGATGAGGTGTTTATGGAAAATATTAGGGTTAAGTGAGGGAATTGAAGCTTGAATGCATGCTTTAATGGAGTTTTGGTGAGAGAGAGGGAGAGAGAGGTGAGGGACGGCAAGGATGAAGATGAGTGTTTTCTTGTTTTTTTTTTTTCTTTTCTTTTCCTTTTATTAGTTTATCCCTTAGGAGGACCAAAATTTAAATAAAATAAATTTTAATTATAATAATTATTGCATCATGCATGAGGCCATGCATGATGTCATCACTTTTTACTTTTCTTTTTTCTTTTTTTTTCTATTTATTTTTTCATTAGTTTTTTAATTTAATTTCCGATTCTGAAGTTTTCTTTTCTCCGATTTTATTTGACAGTTAGGTCAGGAGTCAGCTCTCGGGGTCAATTGACCAAATTGCCCCTCGTCGGTTCGACTCGGTTTGCAAATAATTGAATATTTCTTTCGGATCTCTGACATAATTATTTGGTAGCTTAACAATTCTTTTTGTGATTTTGTCTTTTCCTTTGTGTTCTTAATAGTCCTAAGGACCATGCGTCACATTTTACGGTTCAAAATTCGAGTTTAAATTGACATCATAGTCCTTCCCGAGAAGGTCACCCATTGCTGTGACTCTCGGCTCATTTAACTTATTATGTTTTGTTTTTTTTATTTATACTTAACTAATTGACAATTACCAATTATTTTTCTTCAGGGCTTATCTAGTTGTCTTAGATGTGGTTCTAATAATTAATTATCGGGATGACATCGGTCACCAGAATAGTGAAATATATCAGGCTATACAATTAGGGGTGTTACAATTCTCTCCCCCTTAAAAAAAAATTTTGTCTCGAAATTTTACAGGTATCAATTTACGAGCAGGTGGGTCTTTGTCTCCTCATATCCTCCTCTCATTCCCAAGTAGCTTCTTGGCTTGAATGATGGTTCCACGACACTTTCCTTTGTCACACCCTACCCATACATAAGGCATAACATGATCCCGTAGTATACATAATGAATTACCAACCGTCTCACGATAACCCATTAAATACACTACAAGGGATTTTAAAACTTTTCTTACTTCATTTCTGATGGTGAGCACTATTTACAGTGTTAAAAACTTTTTGTGATGACTTAAACAGATTAACACATTTAGACTATTAGTAATTTCTGTAAAAATTTTGGCGAGTGCCATACGTATTTTGGATAAAATAGTTCTTGAAAAACCTGTAAAAGCACTTCAATATATTTCCAAATCTCAACTCCAACATATGTCTCAGCACAACATATTTCTCAACTCAAATCCATAGTAATTTTTCAAAGAATGAGATATAAGAAATATAATACAATTTTTACAAGTCAAAATAACTCATAAATTACTTTACAACTTCAATGTACAATTTTAATTTACAATGCTCAAAACCAAGAACAATATGTAGATCGGTGGTCATACATTCTGATTACAAAATGCAAAATGAGGTATACTCGTTATACTCGATAATCTCTCGCTGGATGTACTAGCAGCCTAGTCTGCTGCCCTATCCGTCTGTCTACCTGCGACAGCAATAAAAAGCTATCGCTGAGACAATGTCTCGGGTGCACAACATTAACCAAATACAACTTTAAATCACGGTTCATAAATCATATAAATGATAGATGTGTAAAACCATAGTTAAATTCAAGACAATGAATGTCATAAGGAATTTAACACAATATCACAATAAATCTCAGTAATCAAAACATAGTTAAATTCAAAAGACAGTGAATGTCAATAAGAATTTAAACTCCATTTCACAAATTATCAAAGCTCATAATAACACAATTTAGTCAAATAATTTACGAACAGTGTTGCCAATTCATACACAACTTAAGCCATGACACAAAATTTTACGATCAATGCGCGTTGTACACCACGACAAGCAATCACAACCCCACTAATCGAAATCAATGAGGAAAGGAGCTAGCTATATAATGAGTACTCATCAGATCACCTCAATGGTAAACGAGAGGGAGAAAAATAAACAATCACGACTCCATAAATGGAGAAGGAAAATAAGCGATCACAACCCCATAAATGGAGAAGGAATGATATGATCTTGTCATGCTAAGTGTGAACACAAAATCAATTACAAACATTTTATTCAAATGATTCGTGAGAATCAATAAATTTCAAAGTCATAATTTCATTTACAAAATGGCAACACAATTCATAAGTAACTTCAAATTTTCACAAATCACGCTAAATCAATTTTCCATAGTTTCAAACTATTTACAATGCTTTTCAAGCAATAAGTATCCATTCAAACACATTTCCATAATTGAAAACAATAATATACAAATAGTCATAATTTATTTCAATTGAAAAATTCAAAAGAAATAAGCATTGTGCACAAACCTCGATAAGCGTCTCTGCCTTGACTCGGTGTTTCCTTCCCTTTCCCTGAGTCTTTGCTAAGCGAGAAACACAATTTGAAGTGTTTCAATACTCATTCTAAAGCGTCTCTAATGATAATGCTTGATAATTAATTCACTGAATTCTGATATTTGCTTAGTCAACCTAAGATGTCGACCCTCGATGCATTCTAGGTAAATTAGGTTTTAATGTTACTAATATGTCACATTCGATAGTCTTTTAGGGTTGGTACACGTTACGAAGTTCATTTCAGTGTATACTTCATTTTCTTGCAATTTCTTTGGATTAGGGATACTAGTTTGACCTAGCTGGGCGACCTAGTTCCCTCAGTTTTGAGTTTTTGTCAAAACTACAAACTTGTAGATCTATGTCTTATGGAGCAGGCGAAATTTCAGGTCATTCTGAGTTATGTAGACCAATTTATGGTCATTTTACTATTGCTGGTCAAATTGCACCAAAATTGGTCACTTTAGATCACTTTAGGTCATTTTAGGTTCAGCCAGTTTTAGACCAGACTTGTGCAAGCTGTTTGACTTGCTTATGATCATTTCTGGGCTTTGGTGTCTTCATAAGACTTGTAGATATGGGTCTTAACTATTCATGGTCAAAATTTCAAGTCAATTGGACCTGTTTTGAGTGAGTTATGGCCTAAACACTAACAGCTGCCCAAATGGTCAATTTTCAGGCATCAATTGCACTTAATCCGGATTTGGTCATTTTCAAGCTACCTTGCAAGCAGAATTTTGGCAAGCTTCCTTCATGAAAATTGGCACATTTTGTGCCTAGTTTCACCTCAATTAGTCTCATACCAATTGGAGCCACACATAAAGTTATAGGCTTAAAACACAAACTGCCTTATTGCATTTCTTTCATACACATCAAGGATCACTCCTAACACTTACCAAACTCAATATTCAAGTCAATTCTGGTTGTATCATGACCTAAACATAATTCACAACACATTATAGGTCATTTTGGCAGCTTACAAGTACATTCAACATACACCATAAGGTGCAGAATTTATCAACTCATTTACAACAATTTAAGCATCTAACCATAACACTTTTACATGTCCAACTTCACACCATCATACATACATTCAAACTGCCATAACCACTATTACAATTCCACATTATTATTCCATAAACTAAGCATGAATTCCAGCATTCTTCAAGAATTAACAAACTGCCACAATGGTACCTTTACATTCTATTAATTTCCAAGCTTCAAATTTCAATTCACATTTACATATACTAAGTATACATCACCCAAACAATTTCCTACACAATATATATTTAATCAATCATTTAATTCACCATTTACAAGTAAAAATAAACTACCTTCAAAGTGTTTCCATAGCGGCCAAAAGTACACATCCCCCTTTAAACATCAAACCTCAAAAATCTCTCCATAATTCAAGTACCCATAACATTCTTACTAACTTTAATGAAGCACTAACCAAAAACACAAACTTACCACTTTGGAAACTCTTCAAAATCTCTCCAAAACTTGGTCTTCTTGGTGCCTATCTACTGCCCAAGTGGTGTAGAACAGTTTTTGCGAAGGAAGCTAGTGAAAAATGTGGTTAAATCATGGTTGCATGGCTTGGTTAATCTTTGGCCATGGAGTATCTTCAATGGAGGTTCACGGCTGAAGTTTTGAGAAGTGAGGAAGATGACAATCTGCTGGTCCAAATTGATGAATAAGTGGTCCACTTTGGTGGGTGAGTGGAGCACTAAGGGCCTTTAATATTAGTTTATTCATAAATTTTATTTTCCCACATTTAACTCCCCATTTTTGCTATTTATATTAGGTACCACTAATTTAATTTTTCATTATATTTTCCAAGTGTAATATTATTTATTTTTAATGGACATTTAGGTCAAAAGACAACTCGGGTGTCAAATGACCACAATGCCTATTAAGTTGCATTTTTATTTTTAAATACTGAGGTTTTGTCAGTTTTGATTTCTCACTTTTCTTTGTACTAATTATTTAATTTTTCTTATATATTTTTAAAGATAAATATACTTCAATAAAAATTTATTTGAGTCCTAAAAATATTTTAGGGTTCCCAGCGGTCAGAGCTAGTCAATGGTCACGCCAGTGACTTCCAGTGCGATCACCCATCGCTAGGGTTCTCATTTCGCTTAACTTGGTTACATTTCTTTGCTATTATTTTTCTTTGTTTTTCGTGTATTTTCTTTTCTTGTATTTCATTATTTTATGTCTCCTCAATCATAACGAAGTGTAGTTCTAGGCATCCTAGCTGTCGGACAACACCGGTCACCGATGAGAACGCACTACAGAACTTATGGGTGTTACATTCACTAGCAGTATCTGCTTGTGTTGTTTCACCTCATAAGCCAGAATCTCTATGGGTTCTTCTTCATATGTGAGTCTGGATTCACTTCAATTTCTTCGACTAGTAGTACATGAGATGGAGTGCGATCGATACCTCCTCAACATAGACACATGGAAGACATTATGTATCTTCTCAACTCGAGAGGTAGTGCCAATCGATATGCCAAAGGACCCACTCTTTCGAGAACCTCATATGGCCTAATGAAACGAGGACTCGATTTTCCCTTTCTACTGAATCTCATAATTATCTTCCAAAGGAAACCTTGAGAATACTTTGTCACCATGTATACTCAATATCCCTTCTCTTGAGATCAATATAGGACTTCGATGCGATGGTCTTAAGTCGATCTCTGATCAATCTGATTTTCTCTTCAGTTTGCTGAATAATTTCTGGCCCAATCATCTTTCTTTTGCCTACCTCATCCCAACACAACGGGGTTCTACATTTTACGCCATACAAAGCTTCATATGGATGAAGGCAGGCGTGAAAAACACAAGTTTATACCATTGAATTCAAAAATTTTCACCTAGGGTCAAATGCATCATGCAAGATTTATTTTTATCTATTTAATTTCAATGATAAACAACATATTAAAACTCTTTTAATATATTTTTGGATCTGTATTTGCCATTTAAGATTTTAAAATTAATAATATTAATTTTAGAAACATAGATTAAATCAAGACGATTACACTAACCTCTTAATGTCTTGCGCGTGTCTGCCTTTGAGATTCATCTTTAGGACACGGATGTTGTCCCTAGCTTATCCACACCAAGAACACCTATGGCAGCCCTTGAATAGCTTCTAAAGCTTTTTCTATTAATTAGAAAATCAAGTTTTGCCTTTTAAGAGATTAAAGATGTAAACAGGACACTAGAAACAATTTCTAGTGTTCTTAATTCAAGAGATTGATGGCTAATCTCTTTGAATTGATAAGAGATGAAGAAGAAGAGATAAAAACCCTCAAAGTGGCGTGACAAAGGAGTGTGGCTGCTGGTTGTGTTTTATTTTCTCATAACAACACTTAAATAGCTAGGTTAACACATTAAACCCTTGCCACATGTCACCCTTTGATTAGCTCTAGGTTTAAGTGACCCAATCACATTGTGCCAAGTGTCAAACCTATATTTAATCTTGATTTTAATCATCTTACATGATTAAAAAAAACATTTGGCAAGCTTATGTGTTATGCCATGTGTCACCATCTTATGGTGCCACGTGTCACACTGCAAAATGACCAAAATGCCTCTGTGTCTTAATTTTGAGTTCTTAACCCAAAATAATTATTTTCTTCTTCTAATTAATTTATATCAAATATAAATTAATTAATTAATCTCTATTAATTAATTTCTCATTAATTAAATTCATATTTAAACACTTTAAATATGAATTTAATTAATGAGAAATTAATTAATAGAGATTAATTAATTAATTTATATTTGATATAAATTAATTAGAAGAAGAAAATAATTATTTTAACTTATATTATACATCCAATAATCTAGATTTGGTTTCAAGTCATGCTAGGGACTTTGCAATCTAATTGCAAACCAAACCTATTTAATTAATCAATTAAACTCTTTAATTAATTAATTAAATCATATTTAAATAGGTGATAACTTGTGTATGTTTGTGACTTACTAGGCTCATCACTAATTGGCAATGAGACATGATATCAACTCTTAATATCATTAGAACTCTTTCTTACCATAAATGATTTCTCTAAATCATTTTATGAACCTCATAGACCATGGTTAACACCTAGCATAGCATGCCATGGCCACCCAATTAGTAATAAGGTTTACCTTAAATGAACATATAATCATATGTTACCATTCACTAGAATCTCTACTATTACAAAATCCCAACTCAAGCTGAGTCATGGTTTATTTCAAACTCGATTTGATATTATTATTATATTATCTTTTAATTCAAGTTCTTTTTTAATAAGATTTTCTCATCGAAACTCTTTTACGAATAAATCTATCTGTCTGGCAGAACTTGAAACATCAATAACAATTAAATGAAAATATGATTTTATCTATATTTACTTATAGTAACAGATTCATTGTTTATTAACACCTACCTCTATATATAACTAGTAGGAGCCATCATATGCCCTTATACCCATACAGACAAGTATGAAAGCAAAGTTATCAAACTCAAACTACCTATATACAAGATAATTGTACTATCTCAGTCTAAAGATTATATGCACTGATATGATTTATGACAAAACATTGACAAGAGTAAACTCCATGTGCTTGTCATAAGTGTCACCAGTTGACCTACTTATCATTTATAAGTGCCTATCATGTTTGTTATATGGCATGAGACTCACCATTCCATCTTATTTATATCTCATATAAATAACTTGGGAACAAACATTAATACAATCTTTACTGGATAAGTCATGTCCTTATTATGAAGTATCCTCGATTGTGAACTATTTATGATACTTTGTGCTAGAA
>NW_026614877.1:0-97958 GCF_030052815.1 Hevea brasiliensis | reverse complement strand
CAATGGGTAACCAGAGGGAAGTTGCGCTCGCAACGAGGAGCCCTAGACTGGAGAAAAATTATAAAATAATTTTTGGGACTCCAGAGAAGGGTTATTGAGGTTCCCATGGCATTAGAATGCCAAGAAAATACCTAGAAAAATTTTTTCAATTCCAGACAGACAATTTTGACCTAAGCCAAACGGAGGGCATTTTGGTCATTTCGCCTTCAGAGGTGATTTTTGGCCGACTTGTCCAGTTGAGTAAATAATTAATATGACATAAAATATGAATAAACATTACTAGAAATTAAATTGAAATTGAGTAGTGGAGGAAAGAAAAGAAATTGAGGAAAAAGGGCTATTTATGACATCATGGTGATGTCATTCATAATTACCAACCAATCACAATTAAGCCCTTATTTGACTAAATAATAAAGAGACAAATTGAAGACTAAATTCATCAAAGATCCAGCAGCCATCTCCTTCCCCAAAACCAGCCAAAAACGTAGAGAGAGAAAAGAGAGGGTTTCCACCATAGTTCAAGCTTCCAAGCTTTGAAACCTTGCTTATCTTGCACCAAAAACCCTAGATCCCTTCAATAAAAATTACCCCCACACCTTGTTGGAGTGTTTGGCAGCCAAGAAAAGCCAAGAAAGTGAAGGAATTGCTTGGGAAAAATCTGCCCTAATCAAGGTTAGTGCATTAGATACTTAAAACTCTTTTTTTTCATGATTTGCAACTTGAATTGAGTAAGAATTGTAACTAAAATGAACAAGAATTTTGTGTACACATACTATGAATTTTTGGCAGCCCTTGTGAAGGAATTATTTTGATTGTTTTGATGTACTTAAAGTGGGCTATAGATCAAGTTTAAACCATGTGTGTATGTGATTATTGAAGGAGCTAATAATTAAGGTGTTGTGAAACCTATAATGGAACTATGGTTTTGTTGAGTGAAAAATTGGCTTGGCTTGGGAAATTGTTAGAGCACATTTTAATGGTCAATTAGTGACCATTTTAGGTAAGTTGACCATAATTAGAACTGAAAAATAGTATGGTAAATTGAAGGCGAAATCTGCCCTAGGACAGCAGCAATGGACTGAGATTTCAGTCTAATTACACAGCCATAACTTTGGCTGTATTAGTCCAATTGGTGTTTGGCCAATTGGACATGAAACTAGGCTTATAATGGCACATTTTTGCTGAAGAAACCATGCCCAAAAGACCAAAGCAAGAGGACCAAAACTTGGCCCCAATCCGGACACCCTGCACTGATTCTGCAGAATTGACCAAATGAACAGTAACTGTTCATTTGGCCATAACTCACTGTAGATATGGTCAATTGACCTGAAATTTTTACAGCAACAAGTTAAGACATAGACAAACAACTTTCATGAAGAAACCTACCCCAAATTATGGCCAGAACCTAACCCAAATGGCAGTGGCAGTCACTGTTTATGTTACTATAGATATGGTAATTTCTGCAGATTGGCAATCCGGCCAGCTTGGGTTTTTGAGCCATATCTGGAGCTACAAAACTCAAAATGGAGTGATTCAAAAAAGGAAATTGAACTAGACAAAATAAGGAACAACTTTCATGTTTTACATTTCTTCAAATTTCCACAATAACAGTGTCCAATGGAACAGTGAATTTGACTCACCAAAACTGAAAATTCTGCTTGTGTTGGTTTAAACTTGAAATGGTATTAACACTTAATGCCAACAAGTTTTAAACACAAAATGTGGTATGTTGGGAGTGCCAAAGTCAATGTACATATTTTCTATCCAAAAGTCAACATTTTTGTTGACCAATGAGGTGAATAGTAACACAAAAACATGAAATTCACAAATTGAAGAATTTAAAAGTTTCAAATGCCCTAGTATACCTAACAAGATTGGTTTGGATAGTTTGGCATGCCAATAGGGTTCAGTTAGCAGTACTGCACATGGCAATATGCCATTCCGTGATTTCATGGCTTTTAGCCATTCTGACTTTGTATTGAGACTTGGCCTTGTGCCTGAGATTATTTACAGCTTGGTAGCTGTTCTGTTGCACACCGGGTGATGCATATGCGACCGATGGTGTGATGGCCCGAGGTATTAGATACCCAAAGTGCGCTTACCCATTATCCAGTCCAGTCGTCTAGTGTAGGTTACTTGGGGCAACCAAATGAATAAAAGTGGACAAAGTAAATAATATACAAATACCAAGCAAATGAAACATATACATTCACTACACATTTAAATTCTTGCTATTTTCTTTTATTATATTATTGCACCACTAAGCATTATTGCTTAGCGCATTGCTTTTGCCACGCGTAGGTACTGGAGATACCGATCGTGAGCCCAGTCGACCACAGACTGGGTGAGTCCATCCCAGCTTCCGCCAAAGGTCCGTGTCACCTCAACTTCACTGCATTGGTAGGACACTAGGTGTCATTTTGACATTTTGTAACTTAATTTTGTTTTCTCATATGTAATTAAACTTGTGTAATGTATATTGATGTTTATGTAAATTATGAAAATTGTGCTTGTGAATGGAAATGTAAATGTTTACTTGTGATTTATATGTGATCATCACATGTGATGGATGATTGAGAAATTGAATTTAAATTTTGTTTATATATTAATTTTGAGAATTTTTTGATAAATTGAGGTTGGGATTGTTTGGAAATTATTTGAAGTGTTTTTAAACAGTTCCAAGAACTGCTTTCCATTTTTAGCTTGCAGACCACGGATTTCCTTTAAAATTTTCTAACCCCAAATAAATAATAATTTCGATAAATGGCTTAAATAAATCATATTTCATAAATTAGCTTCAAAAGCATGACACAAATTAAGTAAGGTATATTAGAGTGTGCCAAGACAATCGTGTGGCATTACTTACTCTGGTATACTATACACGGGTAAGGGGTGTCACATTTAGTGGTATCGAGCACGCTTAGGCGCTTCGGTCCTAGATTGAGTCCATACCATGCATTGCATTTGTAAGAGTCGAGGTGACACTAACGCAGATCTGTTTATATTTCTTATTTTGAATAGGATATGGACCCTTCATCTCAGAGGGCAGTTGAGGAGGAAGTGGAGAGTCATGCTCCACCGCAGCAAATGAGAGACTGGGGCATGAGAGAATCTGCTCCGCCACCAAGAGCCTCGCCACTCCACAGTGCCATGTTCCAAAGAAATGGTCGACTTCTTTAGACAAATGGTCGGGTAATGCCAAAGACCACCACCACCACCAGTTCCACAGCAGAAATCACACCTGGAAAGGCTAAGGAAGTTTGGAGCTGTGGACTTCTATGGCAAGAGAGAAGATGACTCTGTTGCAACTGAGAATTGGTTGAACAGAACAGGCAGAGTCCTAAAACAACTCCACTGCACCCCAGAGCAGAACTTAGAAGCTGCCATCTCTTTACTGCAAGATGATGCATATGAGTGGTGGGACACCGTGTCCATGAAGTGATAGAAGTCAGAATTTGGGACTTCTTTCTTTCAATTTAAGAAGAAATATGTGGGTACTATACATCCGGAAGAGAGAAGAAGAGAGTTTATTAACTCGAGGCAGAGACACTTGCTGGGTCGAATATGAGAAGGAGTTTGTTCGATTAAGCCATTATGGAAGGGAGATAGTCCCTAATGAAGCTGAAAGGTGCAAGAGATTTGAAGAGGGACTAAATGACAACATCAAGATCCAGCTCACTGCCTTGGGAATCACAGAATTTAGCAAGCTAGTGGAAGCTGCAATAAAGGTGGAAAAGTAAGAATCTGAGCAAACCGTAAGGGAAAGACACAGAAGAGGGACCGGTCACCCACTCATCTCCTGCATTTGGGAAGAAGTTCAAGGGTCCTCTTGCACAGAGTTCAGCTCACCACGTGGTCGTGGTCGGGCCTCAGGGGCCCTGTGCCACAGTTCACCCCTAGGAGAGGTCACCCACACCATCGCGGGCGCCTCCGTGGATGGGGTTCAGGGACCACCCCAACATCTTCTCGCATGTCCGCATTGCCCTAAATGGCACAAGGGGAATGTTGGAGAGTAATCGTGCCCGCTTGAGGTGTGGGTCAACAGAGCATTAGTTGAAGAACCGCCCACGCAGTAACTACTACACCGCAACACAAGCGCATGCACCGCCCCGCACCACCAAGGGGTAGAAGGTCCGTAACCAAGTCGTGGGACCATCTCTGCAGGCTCGCATCCGAGCGCAGAGAGGCCGAGCAATGTACTCACCGCCGTAAATTATGCCTTGAGAGCTCAGGAGGAGCAAGATACCCCAGACATCATCAGGGGTACGTTCTCCCTCTACAATACTCCTGTGCATGCATTGGTGGATCCAGGATCCACTCATTCATACATATGCATCAACTTACCCGTAGAAAGGGGGATACTAGTAGGGGAGAGTGACCAAGACATTCTGGTCACTAATCCATTGGGTCACAGTGTAGTGGTGAACAAGGTATACAAGGGTTGCCCGTTAAGGATTCAGGGGTATGAATTCTTGGCAGACCTAATTGAGTTACCCTTCCAGGAGTTTGACGTGATTTTGGGAATGGACCGTTGTCACGCCATCAGCAATAGTTGATTGCAAATTGAAGAGAATTTCTCTAAAAACTTCGTGAGGGTAATGAGATCACGCTTGTGGGGAAAGGACAGATTTCTTGTCCAATGTCATCTCACCACGCTTGCAAGAAGAATGATGAGAAAAGGTCGTGAAGCCTACCTAGCACATGTGGTGGATACTAGTGCTAAGCCAAACCCGAGTGACATACCCACAGTGAGAGACTTCCTGCAGGTATTTCTGAAGAGTTGCCCGGTTTGCCACCGTAAAGGGAAGTCGAATTTGCTATTGAGACACTGCCGGGTACAACACCCATTTCCATTGCTCCTTATAGGATGGCACCCACTGAATTGAGGGAGTTGAAAACTCAGTTGCAAGAGTTGCTTGATAAGGGGTTCATACGCCAAAGGTGTCACCATGGGGAGCTCCAAAGGTCGTTTGTGAAAAAGAAGGATGGGACTTTGAGGCTATGCATCGACACGGCATTGAATAAAGTGACCGTGGAAGAATAAATATCCGTTGCCTAGAATTGATGATCTGCTTGATCGGTTGAAGGGAGCAGGAGTGTTTTCCAAGATTGATCTCAGATCAGGGTATCATCAGTTGAGGGTGAAGGATGTAGATGTGCCCAAGACTGCATTCAGGACCCGATACGGGCATTATGAGTTTCTGGTGATGCCCTTTGGCTTAACAAATGCACCAGGCATTCATGGACCTTATGAACCGTATCTTCCATCCATACCTAGATAGGTTCGTAGTGGTATTTATTGATGATATTTTGGTGTATTCCAAGACCTGGGAAGAACATGATTAGGATTTGAGGATTGTTTGCAAACCTCAAGGAAAAGAAGTCAGTATGCTAAGTTGTCCAAGTGTGAATTTTGGCTGAATGAGATAGCATTCCTTGGACACATAGTGTCAGCTGATGGGATTAGGGTGGATCCCAAGAAAATAGAAGCAGTGATGGAATGGAAGCCTCCCAGGAATACAACTGAGGTCAAGCTTCTTGGGGCTACTGGGTATTACAAGATTTGTAAAGGGATTTTCCTTAATAGCCGCTCCAATGACCAAGTTGTTACACAAAATGTCGATTTGACTGGAATGACAAGTGTCGCACTGGCTTTGAGAAATTGAAGGCTATGTTGACAGAGGAGGCACCGTATTAACACAGTGTCCGGAAAGGACTTTGTGGTCTATAGTGATGCCTCACATAATGGGTTAGGTGTGTATTGATGCAAGAGGGGAAGGTGGTCGCTATGCTTCCGCGCCTAAGGCCACATGAACAATTACCCTACCCATGATCTAGAACTTGCAGCAATTATCTTCACATCAAGATATGGAGGCATTACTTGTATGGTGAAAAGTGCTACATTTACATGCACCACAAGAGTCTAAAATATTTGCCAACTCGAGGGAGCTCAACCTGCATGCAGGCGATGGATTGAGTTCTGAAGGACTATGTTTGTGTGATTGACTATCATCCCGGGAAGGCAAATGTAGTCGATGCTTTGAGCGTAAAGTCCATCACGCCTTTGAGATCATTGAATGCCCGTCTAACTTTGATTCGAGATGGAACTATTTTGGCCGAGTTGCAAGTGAGGCCAAACTCACAGCAGATTTTAGATGGGCAAAAGGCGATGGAAAGTTAACGCCATTATGAGCAAAATCCTGAAGGAAAAGCAATCGACTATGAGGTAAGCGGATGGGTGTCTCAGATTACAAAGGAAGACTGTGTGTACGGATGATGGGGAATTGAAGACCAGATTCTAAAAGAGGCACACACGGTGTATATGCTATGCACCTAGGAAGTACAAAGATGTATCATGATCCAAGCTTCGATTGATGGTCGGTATGAAGAGGGATATAGTGACTATGTGACTAAATGCTTGACATGTCGCCAAGTCAAGGCGAACATCAAGTTCCATTAGGTTTGCTACACCTATACGCATACCGAATGGAAATGGGATCGGTCACCATGGATTTTGAAAGTGGTCTACCTCTCACTCGGAAGAAACATGATGCAAAGATGGGTGATAATTGATAGATTGACAAAGTCAAGACACTTTCTCGCGCTTAGACCGACTACTCACTAGAGAAGTTAGCGTAATTGTATATCGCTGAGATAGTTAGATCGCATGGAATTCCACTTTCCATCATATCCGATCGAGACCCAAGGTTCACATCGAGATTTTGGAAGAAGTTGCATGAGTCCTTGGGTACACAACTCCACTTCAAAGATGCCTTTCCATCCTCGACGGATGGGCAATCGAAAAGAGTAATCTAGGTAAACAATTGAACCAATTGAATTAGTACAAATATTGAACTGAAATGATAACAATAACATGAAATATATGTCAGGTCCTTGAGGATATGCTGAGGAGTTGTGTCATTGAGTTTGAGGGAAGTTGGGATAGATACCTCCCACTGGCAGAATTTGCATACAACAATAGCTACCAAGCTAGTATCCAAATGGCCCCGTATGAAGCGCTGTATGGGAGAAAATGTAGAACTCCAAGGTGTCCGGACCGAATTAGGCGAAGACAATGGTAGGGCTGGACACAGTGAAACAGTCGAGGAAAAGATGAAATCAATCAAAGCCAACTTAAAGGTTGCCTCGCATGCATGAAATCTTATGTCGACCTGAAGAGGAAAGAAATAGAATATGGGGTTGGCGACAAAGTGTTCCTCAAGGTGTCACCATGGAAGAAGGTATTGAGGTTTGGAAGGAAAGGTAAGTTAAGCCCTAGGTTCATTGGCCCATATGAAGTCATTGAACGTGTGGGTCCAGTGGCCTATAGGCTAGCTTTACCACCAGAGCTGAACAAGATCCATAATGTGTTCCATGTATCCATGCTTAGAAGATATCGCTCAGACCCTTCACATGTCATCTCCAGAGAAGAAATTGAAATACAACCGGATTTGACATATGAAGAAGAACCTCTACGAATCCTAGCTCGGGAAGTGAAAGAGTTGAGAAACAAGCAAATTCCATTGGTGAAAGTGCTTTGGAGGCACCACAACACCGAGGAGGCAACTTGGGAAAGTGAAGAGACGATGAGGCAACAGTTCCCTCAACTGTTTGCATTAGGTAAATTTCGAGGACAAAATTTAAATTAGAGGGGAAGAGTTGTAACACCCTCCCAGAACTACTCAGACATCCTCTGCTCGTGACCTGTCGGTCCCATACCTAGAATATCTAGAAAAATATTTAAATTAAAGTCAGGAACCATAATAAACTCAAATATTAGTAAGAAAAATTTAGTAAAAATTTTAGGAATAAAATACAACCAAGTTAAACGAGCCGGTGCCCAAGCGATGGGTAACCAGAGGAAGTTGCGGCTTCGCAACGAGGAGCCCTAGACTCGAGAGAAAAATTATAAAATAATTTTGGGACTCAGAGAAGGGTTATTGAGGTTCCCATGGCATTAGAATGCCAAGAAAATACCTAGAAAAATTTTTCAATCCAGACAGATAATTTTGACCGTTAAGCCAAACGGAGGGCATTTTGGTCATTTCGCCTTCAGAGGTGATTTTGGCCGACTTGTCCAGTTGAGTAAATAATTAATATGACATAAAATATGAATAAACATTACTAGAAATTAAATTGAAATTGAGTAGTGGAGGAAAGAAAAGAAATTGAGGAAAAAGGGCTATTTATGACATCATGGTGATGTCATTCATAATTACCAACCAATCACAATTAAGCCCTTATTTGACTAACTAATAAAGAGACAAATTGAAGACTAAATTCATCAAAGATCCAGCAGCCATCTCTTTCCCCAAAACCAGCCAAAAACATAGAGAGAGGAAAGAGAGGGTTTCCACCATAGTTCAAGCTTCCAAGCTTTGAAACCTTGCTTATCTTGCACCAAAAACCCTAGATCCCTTCAATAAAAATTACCCCCACACCTTGTTGGAGTGTTTGGCAGCCAAGAAAAGCTAAGAAAGTGAAGGAATTGCTTGGGAAAAGTCTGCCCTAATCAAGGTTAGTGCATTAGATACTTAAAACTCTTTTTTTTTTCATGATTTGCAACTTGAATTGAGTAAGAATTGTAACTAAAATGAACAAGAATTTTGTGTACACAAACTATGAATTTTTGGCAGCCCTTGTGAAGGAATTATTTTGATTGTTTTGATGTACTTAAAGTGGGCTATAGATCAAGTTTAAACCATGTGTGTATGTGATTATTGAAGGAGCTAATAATTAAGGTGTTGTGAAAACCTATAATGGAACTAGGGTTTTGAAGAGTGAAAAATTGGCTTGGCTTGGGAAATTGTTAGAGCACATTTTAATGGTCAATTAGTGACCATTTTAGGTAAGTTGACCATAATTAGAACTGAAAAATAGTATGGTAAAGTGAAGGTGAAATCTTCCCTAGAACAGCAGCAATGGACTGAGATTTCAGTCCAATTACACAGCCATAACTTTGGCTGTGTTAGTCCAATTGGTGTTTGGCCAATTGGACATGAAACTAGGCTTATAATGGCACATTTTTGCTGAAGAAACCATGCCCAAAAGACCAAAGCAAGAGGACCAAAACTTGGCCCCAATCCGGACACCCTGCACTGATTCTGCAGAATTGACCAAATGAACAGTAACTGTTCATTTGGCCATAACTCACTGTAGATATGGTCAATTGACCTGAAATTTTTACAGCAACAAGTTAAGACATAGACAAACAACTTTCATGAAGAAACCTACCCCAAATTATGGCCAGAACCTAACCCAAATGGCAGTGGCAGTCACTGTTCATGTTACTGTAGATATGGTAATTTCTGCAGATTGGCAATCCGGCCAGCTTGGGTTTTTGAGCCATATCTGGAGCTACAAAACTCCAAATGGAGTGATTCAAAAAAGGAAATTCAACTAGACAAAATAAGAAACAACTTTCATCTTTTACATTTCTTCAAATTTCCACAGTAACAGTGTCCAATGGAACAGTGAAGTTGACTCACCAAAACTGAAAATTCTGCTTGTGTTGGTTTAAACTTGAAATGGTATTAACACTTAATGCCAACAAGTTTTAAACACAAAATGTGGTATGTTGGGAGTGCCAAAGTCAATGTACATATTTTCTATCCAAAAGTCACATTTTTGTTGACCAATGAGGTGAATAGTAACACAAAAACATGAAATTCACAAATTGAAGAATTTAAAAGTTTCAAATGCCCTAGTATACCTAACAAGATTGGTTTGGATAGTTTGGCATGCCAATAGGGTTCAGTTAGCGATCGCACATGGCAATATGCCATTCCGTGATTTCATGGCTTTTAGCCATTCGACTTTGTATTGAGACTTGGCCTTGTGCTCGAGATTATTCTGACTTGGTATGTTACATTGACACCGGTGATGCATATGCGATCGATGGTGTGACGGCCCGAGGTATTAGATACCCATGCGGTTTACCCGTTATCGATCGATGCGTCTAGTGTAGGTTACTTGGGGCAACCAAATGAATAAAAGTGGACAAAGTAAATAATATACAAATACCAAGCAAATGAAACATATACATTTACTACACATTTAAATTCTTGCTATTTTCTTTTATTATATTATTGCACCACTAAGCATTATTGCTTAGCGCGTTGCTTTGCCACGCATAGGTACTGGAGATACCGATCGTGAGCTCGATGAGACCACATCTTTGGGTGAGTCCATCCGGCAGTTCTGCTCAGTGTCCGTGTCACCTCAACTTCTGCTGTGCATTGGTAGGACACTAGGTGTCATTTTAACATTTTGTAACTTAATTTTATTTTCTCATATGTAATTAAACTTGTGTAATGTATATTGATGTTTATGTAAATTATGAAAATTGTGCTTGTGAATGGAAATGTAAATGTTTACTTGTGATTTATATGTGATCATCACATGTGATGGATGATTGAGAACTGGAATTGAAATGTTGTTGAGATTTTAATGTTGAGAATTTATTGATAAATTGAGGTTGGGATTGTTTGGAAATTATTTGGAAGTGTTTTTAAACAGGTTCCGAAGAACTGTTTTCTCCATTTTTAGGTACTCACTGGATTTCCTTTAAAAATTTGGAACCCCAAATAAATAATAATTTAGATAAATGGCTTAAATAAATCATATTTCATAAATTAGCTTCAAAAGCCTGACACAAGTTAAGTAAGGTATATTAGAGTGTGCCAGTACACCGTGTGACATTACTTACTCGGGTATACTATACACGGGTAAGGGGTGTCACACCCCCCAAACTCAAACCAGACATTGTCCTCAATGTTAAAATAATATGCAAAATCAGAGAAAATGTACAAAGATTATAAGAAAGCATATTATTTATTAGGCATTGAAAAGTTTGGACGTTAAGCCTATAAAAGAGACCTATGATTGCAACCTAGGACTAAGGCATGTAAGATATTACAATAAAGATCCTATCCTATAGTCCTAGCTCTAAAAGGTCTTTAATGGTGATGACGGCGATGCTGGCTCCTCCTCCTCCTCATTTAGCTTCTCCATTAACATATCCAATTTGTTGTGGGCTTCCTAGAAGCTGTCCTCGATTGCTCGCATTCTACTGTATATGGTGGCCTCCATACACTGTAGGTATGCGAGGACCAGATCTGTTGGTGTTGGTGTGTATGGAGGCACTTGAGCGGGGACTCTTGGAACATCCACTCTTGGCCTTCTTCTTGAGGCTGCGAAGTCTCGCCAAGTCCTTCTCGTGCTTCATCTCTCTGAGGGATGGCATTCCCTTCAGCATCCAACAGGTAGCAGGTGTTGCCCACTTTCTTATATATCCCCATGGATATGCAGATGGTTTGATCTATTCTTGACATTCCAGTGATAGAGCACAGCCTGTGATGTCTTGGAATGAAGCCGAAGTGGAGGGCAATGGTTGTGAGAAGGCCACCAAGCACAATGTTCCCAGTAGACTGATGACAAAGGTGGCGGAGGTGGTTGCACAAAAAGAAGTTGGTGCTACAATGTCGATGACCATACACCACAAGAAGAAGAGCTCGTTGGCGTTTACAACACCAAATCTATCTCCACGGCCCATGATGGTATGGGCGGTGAACTGATGCATGTAGCACAGGGCTAGTCTTGTGATGCTCATGGATTTGGACTTACTGGAGTTATACAGCTCCGTGTTCAGGGCAATGGAACTCCAGAAGTTAATGCTATTGTAGAGCATGCGGTTCCTAGGGATCTCCTGGTAGCCGGCACTATCAAAGTTGAAGATGGCATTAAACTCATCTATGTTCATCACCCGGTGGACATCGAGGAGGTGAAATTCGATCCTGCCCCTATCCTCCCTGTCGGTAGGCCATAAGGTGGCCTTAAAACTGCATAAAAACTCCAGTGTGGTGCCTCGGTATGTTGGAAATTGGAGTTGGGCGAACGTTGTCCACCCGATACTATCGAGTAGCCCATTGATTTCATTCTGCAGCCCAATTTGCTCCAATAGTGGCAAATCCATGTATTTGGTGGAGCTTATTTTCTAGGTGTGAAGCCGGGTGCACATTGCCTTATTGGCATCATTACGGAATCCCCAAGGAATGGTGATTTCGAGTTATGGAGCGGCTTATGGTTGGTGTTACGGTAGAGGATGGGCTAGTTTAGATAGTTGGGGAGAGGCTACCCTTGTTCTTGGGCGTTGGAGTGGCGGCTGAGGTGGAAAGGATGAGAATTCTCCTCTTTGCCTCGAGGAAGAGCCGATTCTTCTCGCAGATCGCTTTGCAGGAGCCATTAATGAGTTTTTGGGAAGGAGAAGAGTAGGGTTTGGTGAAGGGAGATGAGATTTAAGGAATTTTTATAGGCTAGGAGGGGTGGAGATGAAGGGTTTTGCCTTTATCAATGGTTTTAATACGAGGGGTGCATTTAAAGAGCCATTAGGACTCTTTGTTTCGCGCGTTTCGCACCCTAGGAGTCGCGTCTAAGACATGATACACGGGTCCTGACATGTAGGACCGTGTAAATTTTTGCCTAAAAATTTCAAATTCTGTTGTAATACATGGCCTGTGTAAATGAGCTCTGGGATCCATGTAACTTTCTGTCTCCCGAGTTGCTTTACTAGATATGTTACACTGCCCGTGTCAAATACAAGGAGGCCCATGTAACTCCTTAGCTTTAAGTTATTCTGCTAGAGACATTACACGGTCCGTGTAAATTGGGTTATGGACCCGTGTAACTTTCTGTCTCCCTCAGAGTTAAAAAGTGCAAGAAATTTATGGACTTTCAGAAAGTTACACGGGGCATGTGAAACAAGTACATGACCCATGTAATTTTTTGATTTTCCAAATTTTTGTCAAATGAAAATTTTTATCATCACAACACATGAAATGGATGTAAAGTTTAGCAATAGAGCCACTTCCCTGGTTTTGGCCAATTTTCCTTTTTGTAGTTTTGACTTGGTGATTCCTCTCCTCTCTTGCTCTCTACTCCCCTTTCCAAAAAGTCCTACAAAATGAAATGCTAATGAGTACGAAATAAAAATCAATATGAAAAAGGAGAAAAAAGAAAATTTTAGAAAATTTTTTTGGGTTGCCTCCCAAAAAGCACTTGTTTATGGTCTGTCGTGTTAGTAGTATGCCATAGAGCATATCATTTAGTATGTATCTTATACATGTTTTATTAATAAAAGGCATTTTCACTTTTCTGTTTACATAATATATTTATGAGTAATAGAAAAGGTCCATTGATATTTTATTAGAAATTCTATTCTTAAGTTGTTAAGAATATAAGTGATAGTATTTCTAGTACAAAGTATCATAAATTGGTTCACAATCGAGGATACTTCACACAGGAAATGACATATCTAGAAAGATTGTATTCATGTTTGTTCCCAATGTATTTATATGAGATATAAATAAGATGGAATGGTGAGTCTCATGCCATATAACAGACATGACAAGCACTTATGCATGATAAGTAGGCCGAACCAGTGACATTTATGACAAGCACATGGAGTTTACTCTTGTCAATGCATTGTTATAAATCATATAGTGCATGTAATCTTTAGACCTGAGATAACACAGTTATCTTATATATAGGTGGTTTGAGTTTGATACTGCTTTCATACTTGTACTGTGTATGGGTGTATATGGGCATGTGTTGGCTCCTACTAGTTATATATGGAGGTAGGAGTTGATCAAGATGGAATCCGTTACCCTTAGTAAATAGGGATAAAATCCTATGTTCATTTAATTGTTCTTGATGTTTCAAGTTCCTGGCCAGGACAGATAGATTTAATCAGAAAAGAGTTTCTGATAAGAAAATCTTTTTAATCAAGGACTAGAATTAAAAGAGAACATAATATTCATAGCAAATGGGGTTTGACATAAACCATGATTCCAGCTCGAATTGGGATTTTATAACAGAGAGATTCTAGTGCATGGTAACATATGATTATAGGTTCATTTAAGGTAAACCTTATTACTGATTGGGTGGCTATGGCATGTAATGCTAGGTGTTAACCATAGTCTATGAGCTGCCTAAAATGATTTAGAGAAATCATTTATTGTAAGAAAGAGTTCTGATGATATTAAGAGCTGATATCATATGTCATTACCAATTAGTGATGAGCCTCGTAAGTCACATACATACACTAGTAATTACCAAGTTAAATGTGATTTAATTAATTAGTTAAAGAGTTTAATTGATTAATTAAATAGGTTTGGTTTGCAATTAGATTGAAAAGTCCCTAGCATAGCTTGAAACCAAATCTAGGTTATTGGATGTATAGTATAAGTTAAATTTATATTTAAAGTATTTAAATATGAATTTAATTATGAGAAATTAATTAATTGAGATTAATTAATTAATTTATGTTTGATATAAATTGATTAGAAGAATAGAAATAATTATTTTGGGTTGAGAACTCAAAATTAAGACACAAGGATATTTTGGTCATTTCACAGGGTGACATGTGGCACCATGAGATTGTGACACATGGCACTACATATAAGCTTGCCATTTGTGTTTTAATCATGTAAGATGATCAAAGTCAAGATTAAATCTAAGTTTGACACTTGGCACAATGTAATTAGGTCAATTAAACTAAGAGCCAATCAGAAGTTGACATGTGGCAAGGGTTTTAAGTGATGACCTAGCTATATAAGAGAAAGGATGAAAGAACAAAATAAAATCTGCCATTCTTTCTCTTGTGCCGCCACCCAAAGGACCTCCCCCCTCTCTTCTTCTTCATCTCTCATCAATTCAAAGAGAGTTGCCAATATTCTCTTGAATTAAAATTACTAGAAATAGTTTTTAGTGTCCAATATACATCTGTAATCTCTCTAAAGGCAAAACCTGAATTTCTAATTAATTGGAAAGGCTTGAGAAGCTGTTCAAGAGGCTGCCATTGGTAATCTTGGTGTGGGCAAGCTAGAGGGACAATATCTGGTGTCCTAGGTGCATCCTAAAGTTGCCAAACACAACCATAGTGCATCAAAAAGTTAGTGCACTTGTTCTTGATTTATCTAGGGTTCTAATGAAGTAATATATTAATTCTAAAATCTTAAATGGCAAATATAGATCCAAAAATATATTAAAAAGGTTTTAATATGCTGTTTAACATTGAAATCAAATAGATAAATAATGAATCTTACATGATGCATGAGACCCTAAAAGAAAAATTTTGAATTCAATGATCTAAACTTATGTTTTTCATGCTTCTGCTCCTTCAATTGGTATCAAAGCCACTATATTTGCCATTTAGATTGTTTAATATATGATTTAATCATGTGATTTGATCATAAGATGATGATTCATAGCTGGTTGCAAAGCAAAGGTGGCAGCATGATGATGAACACCATGGTGCGCATGGTTTTGGCACCACTATGGTGCACCACTATAGCACCACTATGGTGCACAAAGCAAAGGTGGGACCAGTGGGAGAAATTCAAGATCAAGTGTTGATTATGTACTCCTTCAGCAACTCTTATAATATGAATGAATGAAATGCACATAGGAATGCCCTGATTCAATTCTTGGTGGCTCAGAATTGAATCCCTTAGAAAGTCCATGATCATACCATATTTATTATCGATGAATGCATGAGATGTGTGAAAATGTATGCAAGTATATGATATATGCATGCTAATTGGATAATGTGCAAAGTGAGATCTTAATAGTAATTAGGACAACCACAAAATCTTCCAAACAAATGATTAAGATGGAAATGGTATAATTAAATTATTTATAACATGGGCCCTTCATTGAGGCAATTTTTTTAAGAAACTTTAAATACTTGCATATGATGCTATTTATTTAAGAGATTTTCTTAAGAATAATTATTAAGCATGAGATGTTGTAAATATGTAAATGGTTTGGTGGCCAATAATGGATGTGCTTGAGGACATTAAAATTATTTGCATGCTTACTGGCTCAATGGGATCAACTTAACTAATGCAAGATAAGTCAATAATGGATGTGCCTGAGATTTTGAGCATTAGGGGCTAGGTAAAGGATTGAACCTCACATGAGATGTGATGAGCAAGGAGTTGCTCACTTATAGTTTATTGTAATTCCAATAATGGATGTGCCTGAGGATGATCAATAGGATTATAAGAATTCAATCACCCACTAGAAATCAATCCAACTAGGATTTCTGTTTTCTATTTTGGAAGTGTAGGATTCAATAAGTTAGTGGGAGCACCAATTTGATTAAAAGACCATAATCATTTTGGTTAAATACATGATACATTTACTAATTAATCTGGTTATTTTCTGTAGTTAATTTTCTGATAATAACGAGCACACCACAACCACCACCATCCAATATTTTTGCAAGCATACTTGATCGCAGTAGGTTGATAGGACCTAATCTCTCTGATTGGCTAAAAAATTTGAAACTAGTCCTAAACCTTGAACATATAGGACATGTTCTAGACAAAAATGTTCCAGGTCCCTTACCTCTAGAGGCCACTCAAGAGGAACATGAAACTTTGGATAAGTGGAAGGAGCATGATATGAGAGCCAAGTGTTACATGCTTGCTTCTATGAGTAATGAGTTATAGAAACAGCATGAGAACATGCATGGTGAGCACAGCAGGAATGCTAGGTATGAGATATCTAGATAGCTATTCCGCATGAGGATGTCTGAGGGACAGAATGTTAGGGATCATGTTCACAAGATGATTCGGCTAATTGAGCAGCTAGAACATCTTGACTTTAACATGGATTTCCAACTACAAACGGATTTGATCCTTCAGTCCCTTCCTGAGTCATTTGGGAATTTTGTGACAAATTTCCATATGACTAAACAGGAATGCACCTTGGCTGGTTTACTCAACATGCTGGTTATTGCTCAAAAGAATATGCCGGGCAAAAAAGGAAAAGAGGTAGCTTTGATTGCATCTTCTTCTGCTGGAAAGTCCAATAATAAGAAGGGCAATAAGAAAAAGAAACCTCAGATTCTTGGTCCTTCCAAGAAAATAGCTAAATAAAAAGGGAAGACTAAAGCTGATGGAGGCAAAGGAAAGTATTTCCACTGCCAGTAGGATGGGCACTGGAAAAGAAACTGCCCAAAGTATCTTGCTTCTCTGAAGGACAAGAAGGATACACCTTCGGAAGGTATGTCCATATCTTGTTATTTAGATTCTGATGATACTCACAGTTCATCTACAGCTTGGGTTTTAGATACTGGTGCCAGTTCTCACATTTCTTATGATATGCAGAAACTAGTAAATAGTAGCAGCTTGCGTTCTCGAGATGTTAGAATCCAGATTGGCGATGGCTCAACTGTTGAAGCTTTAGTCATAGGATCTAAATCTTTTTTCATGTCTGGACATGTTTTGTGTTTGAATAATATTTTATATGTACTTGATGCTTTTAAGAACATCATTTCTATATCTAGTTTGACTAGAAATGGCTATGAATTTCAGTTCACAGATGATGTTTGCAATATTTATTTTGGAAATAAATATGTTGGTTCGGGTTATATGAATGATGGTCTTTATTATTTGGATAATAATGATAAACAAAAATTGAATGCAAGTGATCTAAATGAATGCAGTGCCATATTGAAAATCAACTCAAGTTCAAAATATATTTAGCACTTAAGATTAGGTCATGTTGCAGAAGATAGGATTGCAAAATTGGAGAAAATGGGGATTTTATCCTCATTGGGTTCTGAACCTACTCCAACTTGTGAATCCTGCCTTCAAGGCAAAATGAGCAGATCACCCTTTGTTGGACAAGGGCTAAGAGCTGAAAATATTTTGGAGCTAATACATAGTGATGTATGTGGTCCATTTAAAGAAATGGCTAGAGGCGATTTTCATTATTTTATTACCTTTACTGATGATAAATTAAGGTTTGGGTACTTTTATTTGATGAAATACAAACACAAATCCTTTGAAAAGTTTAAAGAATTTAAATCTAAAGTAGAAAATAAAATAGGAAAAAGTATTAAAGCTCTTCGATCAGATCATAGAGGTGAATACTTGAGTACTAAATTTGATGAATACTTGAAAGAGCATGTCATTGTTTCTCAGCTGACTCCTCCAGAAACACCACAACTAAATTGTATATCTAAAAGGAGAAATCGTACCCTATTGAATATGGTATGTAGTATAATGAGTTATACTGATTTGTCAATCTCCTTTTGGGGATTTGCAATAGAATCAGCTTTGCATATTCTGAATAGGATTCCATCAGAATCAGTATCTTCCACACCTTATGATATATGGCATGGAAAAAAACCAAGTCTTAAGCACGTTAAGATTTGGGGTTGTCCAACTTATATCAAAAAGTTAAACACTGATAAATTGGAACTAGATCAGAAAAGGGTCGATTTGTTGGATATCCAAAAGATAGTTTTGGACATTATTTTATTTGTCTACATCACAAAAGGTTATGGTAAGTAGAGATGCCACATTTCTTGAAGAACAGTTTGTTCAAGAAGGAGGTAAAAGAAGGCAAATAGAGTTAGAATTGGAGAATTCTGACCAACCAACAGATCAGATGGATATAGATCCATCTAGTCAACCTACACCTATTGATGAAACATCTATAGTTGTTCCTCGTAGATCAACCAGGGTATCTCACCCACCAGTGAGATATGGTTTCCTTCATGAAGAAGAACAAGAGTTGTCTACTCATGAAGAAGTAGATCATGGAGATAATCCACTTATATATGAAGAAACTATATCAGATATAGACTCTTCAAAATGGATTAATGCTATGAAATTCGAGATTGATTCCATGTATAAGAATCAAGTTTGGGATCTTGTTGACCCACCTGAAGGTATTGTACCTATAAGGAACAAATGGGTTTTCAAGAAGAAAATTGGTTCTGATGGAAAGGTAGAGACCTGTAAAGAAAGGCTAGTAGTGAAAGGGTTTCGACAAAGGTAAGGAATTGACTATGAGGAGACTCTCTTATTTGTTGCCATGCTTAAATCAATTAGGATTTTATTAGCAATAGCTGCATACTATGATTATAGGATTTGCCAGATGGATGTCAAAACAACTTTTCTTAATGGATACATTGAAGAAAACATTTTCATGGAACAACCTAGGGGTTTTGAATCCCAAGATGGTTCCAAGGTATGCAAGTTAAAGCGATCCATTTATGGGTTAAAACAAGCTTCGAGGAGTTGGAACATCCATTTTGATGAAGCCATTAAGTCATTTGGTTTTATCAAAAATGAGGATGAGCTATGTGTATATAAGAAGGTTAGTGATAGTGCTATCACTTTCCTTATCTTATATGTGGATGGCATTTTATTGATGGGTAATGGCATAGGTATGTTGATAACTGTAAAGGTATGGTTGTCAAATACATTCTCCATGAAAGACTTAGGGGAGGCAACCTATATTCTTGGGATTCTCATTTATAAAGATAGAGCGAAAAGAATAATTGATTTATCCCAAAGTCTATACTTGGAAAAGGTGCTAAAGAGGTTTAACATGCTTGATTCCAAGAGAGGATTATTACCAGTGAGACATGGTATCCACCTTTCTAAAGAGATGTCTCCAAAGACACCTGAAGAAATAGATAAAATGGCTAGGATTCCATATGCTTTGACTATTGGAAGTTTGATGTATGCAATGTTGTGTACTAGGCTGGAAATCACATATGCTGTTAGTTTGACTAGCAGGTATCAATCCAATCCAGGTTTGGAACACTAGATAGTTGTCAAGAATATCCTTAAGTACTTAAGAAGAACTAAGGATTTATTCTTGATATATGGAGGTGGTGACTTGCATTTGGATGGTTATACTAATTCTGATTTCCAATCAGATATCGATGATAGAAAGTCTACCTCTGGATATGTGTTCATTTGTAATGGACGTGCAGTCAGTTGGAAAAGTTCCAAACAGAGTACGACTTCAGATTCCACTACAGAGGCTGAGTATATTGCTGCATCAGATGCTGCAAAGAAAGTTGTTCGGATAAAGAAAATCATGACAGAACTTGCAATAGTTCCTTCCATTGAGTCAGCAGTTCCACTTCACTGTGACAACAATGGAGCAGTCATACAAGCTAAGGACCCCGGTCTCACCAGAAGTCCAAAAACATAGAAAAGCGCTACCACATTATCAGAGAAATAGTTGGGCGAGGTGATGTAGCCATGCAGAAAATAGCATCAGCTAAAAATCCAGCTGATCCATTCACTAAGCCTATGTCACAAACTCAGCTAGATCGACATCTTGAGAAGATGGGTCTAAGATATTATAATGAATGGCTCTAGTGCTAGTGGGAGATTATTAGTAGTATGCCCTAGAGCATATCATTTAGTATGTATCTTGTACATGTTTTATTAATAAAGGCATTTTCACTTTTCCGTTTACATAATATATTTATGTGTAATAGAAAAGGTCGATTGATATTTTGTTAGAAATTCTATTCTTAAGTTGTTAAGAATATGAGTGACAGTATTTCTAGTACAAAATACCATAAATTGGTTCACAATCGAGGATACTTCACATAGGACATGGCTTATCCTGAAAGATTGTATTCATGTTTGTTCCTAATGTATTTATATGAGATATAAATAAGATGGAATGGTGAGTCTCATGTCATATAACAAACATGATAGGCACTTATGCATGATAAGTAGGCCGAACCATTGACATTTATGACAAACACATGGAGTTTACTCTTATCAATGGATTGTCATAAATCATATCAATGCATATAATCTTTAGACCTGAGATAGCACAGTTATCTTGTATATAGGTGGTTTGAGTTTGATGCTGCTTTCATACTTGTACTGTGTATGGGTATATGAGCATGTGTTGGCTCCTACTAGTTATATATGGAGGTAGGTGTTGATCAAGATGGAATCTGTTACCCTTAGTAAATAGGGATAAAATCCTATGTTCATTTAATTGTTCTTGATGTTTCAAGTTCCTAGCCAGGATAGATAGATTTAATCAGAAAATAGTTTCTGATAAGAAAATCTTTTTAATCAAGAGCTGGAATTAAAAGAGAACATAATATTCATAGCAGATGGGGTTGATATAAACCATGACTCCAGCTCGAATTGGGATTTTGTAACAGAGAGATTCTAGTGCATGGTAACATATGATTATAGGTTCATTTAAAGTAAACTTATTACTGATTGGGTGGCTATGGCATGCAATGCTAGGTGTTAACCATAGTCTATGAGCTGCCTAAAATGTTTTAGAGAAATCATTTATGGTAAGAAAGAGTTCTGATGATATTAAGAGTTGATATCATATCTCATTGCTAATTAGTGATGAGCCTAGTAAGTCACACACATACACAAGTAATCACCAAGTTAAATGTGATCTAATTAATTAGTTAAAGAGTTTAATTGATTAATTAAATAGGTTTAGTTTGCAATTAGATTGTAAAGTCTGTGACACCCCTTACCCATGTACAGTATACCAGAGTAAGCAATGTCACACGGTGTACCAGCACACTCTAATATGCCTTATTTAATTTTTATCATGCTTTTGAATATAATTTGTGAAATATAATTTATTTAAGCCATTTATCGAAATTGTCATTTATTTGAGGTTCCGAAAATTTTAAAGAATATCCGTGATCTGGCTAAAAATGAAGAAAACAGTTCTTCGGAACCTATTAAAAACACTTCCAATATTTGTATTCAATCATCTCAAACTCCAATATCCAAAATCTCAACAATTTTCAATTTCTCAAACATCCATTTCTCATAATGCTCATATATAACAATAAATAAATGCTCAAATTTTGCATTCATAACCATAACTTTCATTATTTATATGAACATCAAAATACATTACATAAGTTCAAATACATATGAGGAAGTAAAAATTAGCTACAAAATATCAAAATGATGCCTAGTTTCCTACCAATGCACTGCAGAAGTTGAGGTGACACAGACACTGTGCAGAACTGCAGGATGGACTCACCTAGTCTGCGGTCTACTGGGCTCACGATCTGTATCTCCAGAACCTACGCATGGCAAAAGCAACGCGCTAAGCAATAATGCTTAGTGGTGCAATGATAAAATAAAGGAAATAGCAAGAAATAAATATGTAATGAATGTATATGTTATATTTGTTTGGTATTTGTATATCATTTACTTTGTCCACTTTTATTCATTTGGTTGCCCCAAGTAACCTATACTAGACGACTGGACTGGATAACGGGTAAACTGGCACTGGGTATCATGTACCTCGGGCCGTCACACCATCGGTCACATATGCATCTCCCGGTGTGCAACAGCGACTAACAAGTGTAAACAATATCGAGCACAAGGTCAAGTCTCAATACAAGGTCAGAATGGCTAAAAGCCATAAAATCACAGAATGGCCAATTGCCATGTGCAGTACTGCTAACTGAACCCTATTGGCATGCCAAACTATCCAAACCAATCTTGTTAGGTATACTAGGGCATTTAAAACTTTTAAATTCTTCAATTTGTGAATTTCAAGTTTTGGTGTCACTATTCACCTCATTGGTCAACAAAAATGTTGAATTTTAGATAGAAAATATGTACATTGACTTTGGCACTCCCAACATACCACATTTGGCATTCAAAACTTGTTGGCATTAAGCATTTATACCATTTCAAAGTTTAAACCAAGGGAAGCAGAATTTTCAGTTTTTGGAACTCAATTTTACTGTTCCATTGGACACTGTTTCAGTGGGAATTTGAAGAAATGGCAAACATGAAAGTTGTTCCTTATTTTGTCTAGTTGAATTTTCTTTTTTGAATCACTCCATTTGGAGTTTTGAAGCTCCAGATATGGTCCAAAAACCACAGCTGGCCGGATTTCCATTCTGCAGAAATTACCAAATCTATAGTACCATGAACAGTGACTATGATTGCATTTTGGAATAGGTTCTGGCCATAATTTGGGGTAGGTTTCTTCATGAAAGTTGTTTGTCTATGTATTAACTTGTTTCTGTAAAAATTTCAGGTCAATTGACCATTTCTACAGTGAGTTATGGCCTTACTGTTCATTTGGTCATTTCTGCAGGTGCTGTTGCAGGGGATCTGGATTGGGGCCAACTTTTGGTCCTCTTTCTTTGGTCTTTTGGGCATGGTTTCTTCAGCAAAAATGTGCCATTATAAGCCTAGTTTCATGTCCAATTAGACAAACAGCAATTGGACCAACACAGCCAAAGTTATGGCTGCCTAATTGGACTGGAATCTCAGTCACCATTGTTGCTATCCCTAGGCAGCATAGTCATTCACTTTGCCATGCTATTTTTCAGTCCATATCATGGTCAACTTACCTAAAATGGTCACTAATTGACCATTAAAATGTTCTCTAACAATTTCCTAATCCAAGTCACATTTTCACCCTCAAAACCCTAGTTTCCATTTCAATTTACCCATACACCTTAGTTAAGCACACTAATTCATTATCTATGTAGATATATAGCTTAAACATAATTTCTAATTCATTCTAAGTCCATTAAAACCATCAAAAACACTCCATCATTGTTCCTTCCTTAGGGCTGCCGAAATTCAAGGCATGCATAAACATAAATTTCATTCATTTAAGTTACAAATTCTTACTCACTTTAAGGCTTTAACATGGAATAAAGGAGATTTAAGTATATATGTGCACTAACCTTTAAGTGGCAGATTTTTTTCCAAGTTTAATCTTCACTTTCTTTCTTCTTCTTGGCTGCCAAAAGATTATGCACGGTGCTAGGATAAATTTTAGTGAATGGAGTATGAGGATTTAGGGTGAGACTTAGTGGAATGGAAAGCTTATGGAAGTGTTAATGGAGGATTAGGTCTAGGGCAAGGTTTCGCTGCCTTTGGGAGGATGATGGCTGCTGGATTTTTAATTGTTTTGGTCTTTGTTTTGTCTCTTTTAAGTATTTAAGAAAGCTTATTAGCTTGTGATTGGTTGGTAATTTATAAATGACATCACTATGATGTCACAAATTGCTTTATTTGATTTTTCTTTTCTTTTCTCCACTACTCATTTCCAATTTAATTTCTAGTAATGTTTATTCATATTTTATGTCATATTTATTATTTACTTAACTGGACAAGTCGGCCAAAAATCACCTCTGAAGGCGAAATGACCAAAATGCCCTCTGTTTGGCTCAACGGGCCAAAATTGTCTGTACCGATTGAAAAATTTTTCTAGGTATTTTCTTGGCATTCTAATGCCATGGGAACCTCAATAACCCTTCTCTGGAGTCCCAAAAATTATTTTATAATTTTTCCCCCAGGTCTAGGGCTCTTCGTTGCGAGAACCGCAACTTCCCTCTGGTTACCCATCGCTTGGGCACCGGCTTGTTTAACTCGGTTGTATTTTATTTCTAAAATTTTTACCAAAATTTTCTTATTAATATTTGAGTTAATTATGGTCCCTCACTTTAGTTTAAATATTTTTCCGGAAGTTCTAGCTGTCCGGACCGACACCTGATCACCTAATAGAGAATATACGAGTTGCTACAGGAGGGTGTTACAACTCTTCCTCTAATTTAAATTTCGTCCTCGAAATTTACCTGATGCAAACAGTTGAGGGAACTGCTGCTTCATCATCTCTTCACTTTCCCAAGTTGCCTCCTCGGTGTTGTGGTGCCTCCAAAGCACTTTCACCAGTGGAATCTGCTTATTTCTCAACTCTTTTACTTCCCGAACCAAGATCCGTAGAGGTTCTTCTTCATATGTCAAATCCGGTTGTATTTCAATTTCTTCCCTGGAGATGACATGTGAAGGATCTGAGCGGTATCTTCTTAGCATGGACACGTGGAATACGTTGTGGATCTTGTCCAGCTCTGGTGGTAAAGCTAGCCTATAGGCCACTGCACCCACACGTTCAATGACTTCATATGGGCCAATGAACCTAGGGCTTAACTTACCTTTCCTTTCAAATCTCAATACTTTCTTCCACGGTGACACCTTGAGGAATACTTTGTCACCAACCACATATTCTATTTCTTTTCTCTTCAGGTCGGCATAAGATTTCTATCTGTCCGAGGTAACCTTCAAGTTGGCTTTGATTAGTTTCACTTTCTCCTCGGTCTGTTTCACCAGGTGTGGTCCTACCAGTTTGTCTTCGCCCAATTCAGTCCAGCACACTGGAGTTCTACATTTTCTCCCATACAGTGCTTCATATGGGGCCATTTGTATGCTAGCTTGGTAGCTATTATTGTATGCAAATTACGCGGTGGGAGGTATCTATCCCAACTTCCTCAAACTCAATGACACAACTCCTCAAAGATATCTTCAAGGACTGACATATTTTTCATGTTATTGTTATCATTTCAGTCAATATGTGTATTTATCTAATTGGTTTCAATTGTTTACCGGATTACTCTTTTCGATTGCCCATCCGTCGAGGATGGAAAGACATCTTGAAATGGAGTTGTGTACCTAAGGACTCATGCAACTTCTTCCAAAATCTCGATGTGAACCTTGGGTCTCGATCAGATATGATGGAAAGTGGAATTCCATGCAGTCTAACTATCTCACTGATATACACACGCTAACTTCTCTAGTGAGTAGTCACCCTAATCGGCAGAAAGTGCGCCGACTTCACAATCTATCAACTATCACCCATGCCGCATCATGTTTCTTCTGGTGAGAGGTAGACCACTTACAAAATCCATGGTGACCGATCCCATTTCCATTCGGTATGCGATAGGTGTAGCAAACCCGATGGAACTTGATGTTCGCTTGACTTGCGACATGTCAAGCATTTAGTCACATAGTCACTATGTCCTTCTTCATACTGTGCCACCAATCTGGAGCTTCAAATCATGATACATCTTTGTACTTCACGGTGCATAGCATATACACCGTGTGTGCCTCTTTTAGAATACTAGCTTTCAATTCCCCATTATCTGGTACACACAGTCTTCCTTTGTAGTGCAGACACCCATCTGCTTTCACCTCATAGTCAGCTGCTTTTCCCTCTGGGATTTTGCTCATAATAGCCGAACTTTTCATCTACTTTTTGCCCATCTAAAATCTCAGTAGCAGGAGTTTGGCCTCACTTGCAACTCACCAAAATAGCTCCATCTCGAATCAAAGATAGACGGCATTCAATGATCTCAAAGTCGTGATGGACTTTCGCTCAAAGCATCAAGAACTACATTTGCCTTCCTGTGATGGTAGTCAATCACACAATCATAATCCTTCAGAACTCAATCCATCGCCTCTGCAAGGTTGAGCTCCCTCCGAGTTAGCAAATATTTCAGGCTTTTGTGGTGTATAAATGTAGCACTTTTCACCATACAAGTAATGCCTCCATATCTTGGCGAAGATAATTGCCGCAAGCTCTAGATCATGGGTAGGGTAATTGTTCATGTGGCCTTAGCTGCCTGGAAGCATAAGCGACCACCTTTCCCTCTTTCATCAATACACACCCTAGCCCATTATGAGAGGCATTACTGTAGACCACGAAGTCTTTTCCTGACACTGGCTGTGTTAACACTGGTGCCTCTGTCAACATAGCCTTCAACTTCTCAAAACTGGTCTGACACTTGTCCTTCCAGTCAAATCTGACATTCTTGTGTAACAACTTGGTCATTGGAGCAACTATTAAGGAAAATCCTTCACAAATCTCTGTAATACCCACTAGCCCCAAGAAACTTCTGACCTCAGTTGTATTTCTGGGAGGCTTCCATTCCATCACTGCTTCTATTTTCTTGGGATCCACCCTAATCCCATCAGCTGACACTATGTGTCCAAGGAATGCAATCTCATTCAGCCCAAAGTCACACTTGGACAACTTAGCATACAGTTCCTTTTCTCTCAGGGTTTGCAGAACAATCCTCAAATGCTCATCATGTTCTTCCCTGGTCTTGGAATACACCAGAATATCATCAATAAAGACCACTACGAACCAATCTAAGTATGGGTGGAAGATACGGTTCATAAGGTCCATGAATGCACTGGTGCATTTGTTAGGCCAAAGGGCATCACGAGGAAATTCATAATGCCCATACCGGGTCTGAATGCGATCTTGGGCACATCTACATCCTTCACCCTCAACTGATGATACCCTGATCAGAGATCAATCTTAGAAAATACTCCTGCTCCCTTCAACTGATCAAACAGATCATCAATTCTAGGCAACGGATATTTGTTCTTCACAGTCACTTTATTCAACTGCCGGTAATCAATGCAAAGCCTCAAAGTCCCATCCTTCTTTTCACAAACAAAGACCGAGCTCCCCATGGCGACACCGGGGCGTATGAACCCCTTATCAAGCAACTCTTGCAATTGAGTTTTCAACTCCTCAATTCTGGGTGCCATCCTATAAGGAGCAATAGAAATGGGTCTGTACGGCGGTGTCTCAATAGCAAATTCAACTTCCCTTTACGATGGCAACTGGGCAATTCTTGAAACACCTGCAGGAAGTCTCTTCTGTGGGTATATCACTCGAGGTTTGGCTTAGCACGCCTAGTATCCACCACATGTGCTAGGTAGGCTTCACGACCTTTTCTCATCATTCTTCTTGCAATGTGGTCGAGATAACATTGACAGAAAATCAGTCCTTTCCCCACAATCGTGATCTCATTACCCTCGAAGTTTTGGAGAAATTCTCTTCAATTTGCAATCAACTATTGCTCGATGACATGACAACCACCCATTCCCAAAATCACGTCAAACTCATGGAAGGGCAACTCAATTAGGTGCCAAGAATTCATACCTCGAATCCTTAACGCAACCCTTGTACACTTTGTTCACTACTACACTGTGGCCCAATGGATTAGTGACCAGAATGTCTTGGTCACTCTCCCTACTAGTATCCCCTTTCTACGGGTAGGTTGATACAGATATATGAATGAGTGGATCTGGATCCACCAATGCATGCACAGTGTATTGTAGAGGAAAACGCACTCGATGACGCCCGGGCATCTTGCTCTCCCGAGCTCTCGGGGCATAATTTCGGCAGGTGGTCTATTATCGGCCTCTCTGGCACAAATGCGAGCCTCGTGATGGTCCCACTGCGTCGATTTGCATTTTCTACCCTGCGTAGTGCGAGCAGTCTATCTGCTTGTGTTGGAGCATTGAGTAGTTCTGCGTGGGCAGTTCCTCAGCTGATGCTCTGTCGACCCACATCTTAAGCAGGCACCAGTTACTCTCTAACATTCCCCCTTATGCCATTTCAGGCAGTGTGGACATGCAGAAGATGTTGGGGCTGGTCCCCTGAACCCCATCCTTGGAGAGCTGCCCACTGATGGTGTGGACTGACCTCTCCTAGGGGTGAACTATGGCACAGGCCTGAGGTGACCACGACCTTGCGGTGACTGAACTCTGTGCGGTGGACCTCTGAACTTCTTCCAGTGCGGGAGATGAGCTAGGCTGACCTGTGCCCCTCTTCTCTGTCTATCCTTCAGTGCGCTCACTGATTCTCACTTTTTCAACCCTTATTGCAGCTTCCACTAACTTGCTAAATTCTGTGATTCCCAAGGTAGTGAGCTGGATCTTTATGTTGTCATTTAGTCCCTCTTCAAATCTCTTGCATCTTTCAGCTTCATTAGGGACTATCTCCCTTCCATAGCGGCTTAATCAGACGAATTCCTTTTCATACTCGGCCACCGACATGTCTCGCCTCGAGTTAATAAACTCTCTTCTTCTCTCTTCCGTATACAAGTACCCACATATTTCTTCTTGAATTACGAGAGAAAGAAATCCCAAGTTATAGCAAATTTGCACTTCATCGATACCGTGTCCCACCATTCGTAGGCATCATCTTGCAACAAAGATATGGCACCTCTAAGTTTTGCTCCGAGTGCGTGGAGTTGTTTTAAGACTCGCCTGCCTGCTTCAACCAATTCTCGGCTATATGAGTCATCTTCTCTCTTCAAAAAGTCCACCGCTCCAAACTTTCTTAGCCTTTCAGTGTGATTTGCCGTGGAGTGGTGGTGGTGGTGGTGGTCTTTGGCATTACTCGGCCATTTATCTAAAGAAGTCGGCCATTTGTTGGAACATGACTGTGGAGGCCGAGCAGTGCTCGCTTGAGTGGTGGAGTAGGTTCTCCCTACCCCAGTCTCTGCTACTGGTGGAGCATGACTCTCCACTTCCTCCTCATTGCTCTGTGATGAAGGGTCCATATCCTATTTAAAATAAGAGAGACAAACAGATCTGCATTAGTGTCACCTCGACTCTTACAAATGCAATGCATGGTATGGACTCAATCTAGGCCCAGAAATGCCTAAACCGTGCTCTGATACCACTAAATGTGACACCCCTTACCCGTGTACAGTATACCCGAGTAAGCATTGTCACACGGTGTACCGACACACTCTAATATGCCTTATTTAATTTTTATCATGCTTTTGAATATAATTTGTGAAATATAATTTATTTAAGCCATTTATCAAAATTGTCATTTATTTAAGGTTCCGAAAATTTTAAAGAAAATTCGGCAGAGTACCGGCTAAAAATGGAGAAAACAGTTCTTCGGAACCTGTTAAAAACACTTCCAATATTTTTATTCAATCATCTCAAACTCCAATATCCAAAATCTCAACAATTTTCAATTTCTCAAACATCCATTTCTCATAATGCTCATATATAACAATAAATAAATGCTCAAATTTTGCATTCATAACCATAACTTTCATTATTTAAATGAATATCAAAATACATTACATAAGTTCAAATACATATGAGGAAGTAAAAATTAGCTACAAAATATCAAAATGACGCCTAGTGTCCTACCAATGCACCGCAGGTTGAGGTGACACGCACATGCGTAATGCGGGATGGACTCACCCATCTGCGGTCTCACCGGGCTCACGATCTGTATCTCCAGAACCTATGCGTGGCAAAAGCAACGCGCTAAGCAATAATGCTTAGTGGTGCAATGATAAAATAAAGGAAATAGCAAGAAATAAATATGTAATGAATGTATATGTTATATTTGTTTGGTATTTGTATATCATTTACTTTGTCCACTTTTATTCATTTGGTTGCCCCAAGTAACCTACACTAGACGATCGGATGGATAACGTGGTAACCGCACCGGGTATCAAGTACCTCGGCCGTCACACCATCGGTCACATATGCATCTCCAGGCATGTAACAGCTAACAATGTCAGAATACATCGAGCACAAGGCCAAGTCTCAATGCAAGGTCAGAATGGCTAAAAGCCATAAAATCACGGAATGGCATATTGCCATGTGCAGTACTGCTAACTGAACCCTATTGGCATGCCAAACTATCCAAACCAATCTTGTTAGGTATACTAGGGCATTTGAAACTTTTAAATTCTGCAATTTGTGAATTTCATGTTTTGGTGTCACTATTCACCTCATTGGTCAACAAAAATGTTGACTTTTAGATAGAAAATATGTACATTGACTTTGGCACTCCCAACATACCACATTTGGCATTCAAAACTTGTTGGCATTAAGCATTTATACCATTTTAAAGTTTAAACCAAGGAAAGCAGAATTTTCGCTTTTGGAACTCAATTTCTTTGTTCCATTGGACACTGTTTCGATGGGAATTTGAAGAAATGGCAAACATGAAAGTTGTTCCTTATTTTGTCTAGTTGAATTTCCTTTTTGAATCATTTGGAGTTTTGAAGCTCAGATATGGTCCAAAACCACAAATAGCGGATTTCCATTCTCAGAAATTACCAAATCTATTACCATGAACAGTGAGTGTGATTGCATTTTGGAATAGGTTCTGGCCATAATTTGGGATAGGTTTCTTCATGAAAGTTGTTTTTCTATGTCTTAACTTGTTGCTGTAAAATTTTCAGGTCAATTGACCATTTCTACAGTGAGTTATGGCCAAATGAACAGTTACTGTTCATTTGGTCATTTCTGCAGTCTTTGCAGGATCCGGATTGGGGCCAACTTTTGGTCCTCTTGCTTTGGTCTTTTGGGCATGGTTTCTTCAGAAAAAATGTGCCATTATAAGCCTAGTTTCATGTCCAATTGTCCAAACACCAATTGGACCAACACAGCCAAAGTTATGGCTGTCTAATTGGACTGGAATCTCAGTCACCATTGCTGCTGTCCCTAGGCAGCATAGTCATTCACTTTGCCATGCTATTTTTCAGTCCATATCATGGTCAACTTACCTAAAATGGTCACTAATTGACCATTAAAATGTTCTCTAACAATTTCCTAAGCCAAGTCACATTTTCACCCTCAAAACCCTAGTTTCCATTTCAATTTACCCATACACCTTAGTTAAGCACACTAATTCATTATCTATGTAGATATATAGCTTAAACCTAATCTCTAATTCATTCTAAGTCCATTAAAACCATCAAAAACACTCCATCATTGTTCCTTCCTTAGGGCTGCCGAAATTGCAGGCATGCATAAACATAAATTTCATTCATTTAAGTTACAAATTCTTACACACTTTAAGGCTTTAACATGGAATAAAGGAGATTTAAGTATATATGTGCACTAACCTTTAAGTGGCAGATTTTTTTCCAAGTTTAATCTTCACTTTCTTTCTTCTTCTTGGCTGCCAAAAGATTATGCAAGGTGCTAGGATAAATTTTAGTGAATGGAGTATGAGGATTTAGGGTGAGACTTAGTGGAATGGAAAGCTTATGGAAGTGTTAATGGAGGATTAGGTCTAGGGCAAGGTTTCGGCTGCCTTTGGGGAGGATGATGGCTGCTGGATTTTTAATTGTTTTGGTCTTTTTTTTGTCTCTTTTAAGTATTTTAGAAAGCTTATTAGCTTGTGATTGGTTGGTAATTTATAAATGACATCACTATGATGTCACAAATTGTTTTATTTGATTTTTCTTTTCTTTCTCCACTACTCATTTCCAATTTAATTTCTAGTAATGTTTATTCATATTTTATGTCATATTAATTATTTACTTAACTGGACAAGTCGGCCAAAAATCACCTCTGAAGGCGAAATTACCAAAATGCCCTCCGTTTGGCTCAACGGGCCAAAATTGTCTGTACCGATTGAAAAATTTTTCTAGGTATTTTCTTGGCATTCTAATGCCATGGGAGCCTCAATAACCCTTCTCTGGAGTTCCAAAAATTATTTTATAATTTTTCCCCCGGGTCTAGGGTTCCTCGTTGCGAGAATCGCAACTTTCCTCTGGTTACCCATCGCTTGGGCACCGGCTCGTTTAACTCGGTTGTATTTTATTTCTAAAATTTTTACCAAAATTTTCTTATTAATATTTGAGTTAATTATGGTCCCTCACTTTAGTTTAAATATTTTTCCAGACGTTCTAGCTGTCCGGACCGACATCGGTCACCGGAACAGTAGAATGTACGGAGTTGCTGCAGGGAGGGTGTTACAAAGTCCCTAGCATGGCTTGAAATCAAATCTAGGTTATTGGATGTATAATATAAGTTAAATTTATATTTAAAGTATTTAAATATGAATTTAATTATAAGAAATTAATTAATAAATATTAATTAATTAATTTATATTTGATATAAATTGATTAGAAGAAGAGAAGTAATTATTTTGGGTTGAGAACTCAAAATTAAGACACAAGGGTATTTTGGTCATTTCACAGGGTGACATATGGCACCATGAGATGGTGACACATGGCACTACATATAAGCTTGCCATTTGTCTTTTAATCATGTAAGATGATCAAAGTCAAGAATAAATCTAAGTTTGACACTTAGCACAATGTGATTGGGTCAATTAAACTAAGAGCCAATCAGAAGTTGATATGTGGCAAGGGTTTTAAGTGATGACCTAGCTATATAAGGGAACGGATGAAAGAACAAAATACAATCTGCCATTCTTTCTTTTGTGCTGTGACCCAAAGAACCTCTCCCCTCTCTTCTTCTTCATCTCTTATCAATTCAAAGAGAATTTCTAACATTCTCTTGAATTAAAATTGCTGAAAATTGTTTCTAGTGTCCAATATATGTCTGTAATCTCTCTAAAGGCAAAACCTGAATTTCTAATTAATTGGAAAGGCTTGAGAAGTTGTTCAAGGGGCGTGTCAAATTATTACTGTTTCTAATTAATTTCTAATTATTACTGTTTAGCGTGTCTCGCTATTTACCTGTTTAAAAATCTCATATAAATTTTCAATAAAGATTTCATCCATATCTATCACAACCAACTCATCATTTCAAAAATCATTTATAGATTTTCATTCCATATTCATTTTCATACATTTCCATTCATTCTTAATTCACATAAAAAAGAAATTCTCAAATTTCATTAATTCACATGGCTTACAAACTAATTACATAAATTCATAATTTACAAGATATATAAATTAATTATATACGAAAGAGCTAATTTATTAATTTACATTAGATACATAGTAAATACATTTTCATAATTTACATTACAACATAATAACTAATTATATTATACAAAGTACAAAATATGACCTATATGGGTCCTATCTACATGCATTATTGAGGAGATAATAACCTTGAACACTTTACAGATCCGGACTCTGAAATCTCAGTCTAATATCCACTGGGTTTTATCTTCAGCACCTACGCGAGGAAACAATCCATCGCCACTGGCATCTTAGTGGGCAATAATATAACAAGAAAATAATATACAAATAAAGATAAAAATAAAGCCTAACTCTTGTAATAAAAAATTATTTTGATTTCATATAGAATTTTAATACTAAATATGTTTTGTCATTCTTGGCATTCTTTGGAAGCGCTTATATCTTAATTTCACACTAATAATATATATTATACAAAATTAATGAAAACATTGAAACTTATATTCATAGTATTATAGAAGATACATTTGTAATATTTATTTAAGTTAAATTTATTTTACTAATCTTTTTATTGCTTTATTTCACATTTTCGTATGTTTTAGATCATTTTATAATAAATAAAATTTTATAGCTAATCTAGTTCATTTCAGATATCTCTTACGCATTTATTTAATTTCTAATATTATTAATTCCTAATATTCTTCAACTTATTTCACTGGCAAATGTAACCTATGATAGGCTAACTAAAACTGGATAAGCGGGTCCTTGGCACTGGACACCGTGGTGTTTCAGGCCGTCATACCATGGGACGCAAAACGTCAACCACGTATGCAATCAATATAGCTGACACAGGGAACAACAGTGCCTTGGGCCATCATACCATGGGACGTGAATACATAAAATGTCAACCACATATGTAATCAATATGGCTAGGAAGGCATGATAATAATAAGTCGGGCATACAAGCCATAAATGTGGGCATAAAGCCATAAATACAGGCATAAAGCCTTACGTAGTACTGTTCAAACAATTTCCTATTGGCATGCCAGTCTATCCAATCTGATACACGTGTCTAGGCAATACATGGGCACATTAGTACCATTAAGTGTTTATGTGTTTAATTATTTCTTTATATTTTCTATTTATATTTTATAGCATTTTTAATTATAGTTATGATGGAAGTATAATTTCCAAATCACATTATTACGTAATTTAAACATTCATTATATTATCCATATCGATCACAATTCACATCAATTGTTTTCATGTACCATTGTATTCAAAATATTCTTCCTTTCTCTCATGATGAGAACTAATTTCCCATTCACACATTCATGAAATTCATTTGTTCATTACAATATTTGTATAAAATTATCATTCATAATTCAGAAAAATATTTTGCTTACTAAGTATTTATGATTCATCTTATTTCCTTTCACATACCACTTATTGGGTAGGGTATCATTATTCTAGTTGTAATGAAAACATATGCCTTAATGATAGCTTCATCTCATTTATACATTTAACACTCTAATTATGTTAATTACGTTTCATATTTCAAGTTAAATTACTAATGAATTATGAGTTCTATTTATGATGGGAATATATGCCCTAACTACTTATTTACATGATTTGGGGTTCATATTCGAAGTAATCCATGAACATTTCATGTATTTCAGATTTTAGGCCTTAATTTCCTCTAACAATTTGGCCAAGATGCATAGTTCGTTTAGCCATACTTCCTTCATGGAAGTTGTTTCTTTACGTATTAATTTAAATTTTTCCTCTTAAATCATTCACTTTGAAATAATATAATTCTAGTCATAATTAATTGATTAATTACAATCCAGGTGTTGAACCCTATAAGTCAACTAATTTTAGAAATTTTCTATCTACTTTATCATACAATTCCAAGCACTTAGACTTAGAATTGGTTCTAGGTCCCTAAAACTAAGTTTTAGATTTTCATCTTAGCTTTTCATATCATTGTGGTTACTATTCACATTACTATTTATGTAAATTTTGACTATTCAATAAATAATAGATATAAAAGTTATAAACAAATGGTTATACAACATTTTGGGTTTTAAATTTGTTGGCATTAGTTGCCAATTGCAATTTAAAGTTCCCTAGATGTATTTCTAAATTTTTAGTTTTGGTCACCTAAGTTTACTATTCCATTGGACCTATCTACAGTGAGATTTTGGCTAACTTTTCTTCATCAAAATTGTTCCTTAATGTCTCTACTTTAATTCTCTTTTTCAATCATTCTATTTGGAGTTTTGTAGCTCAACTTAGAGTCAAATTACCGCAACTGGTTCATTGCCCCTTTTTAGTTCTAGAACTATGCAGATTCTTGAGTCCAATTTGTCTAATTATTTGGGCATGTTACAGTCATTTTTAGACCTAATATCCTCCATATGAGTTGTTACCCTATGTCTTAAGGTCACTTAGGTTTAAAAATCATAATTTTTCTAGTTATGGAGAGTGAATTATAGCTAATTAACTGACCTGGACTCATAAACCCTATACCTTCAGGATTTCAGTTTCAGGTCAGCATATTTGGATCCCATTTCAGGGTCCTTGCACTCAAATTTTGAGGAAGGTTCCTAAATCAAGGTTGGAGTCCTATTTCATAGGTTTCCAAAGCAATTTGGCACATCTCAATTGGAGTTTCCTAGTGGGAGATATGATCTAAATACTATTCTAGGGTCAATTATCTATATGGTTAAATTTCAGGATTTGGATTACTAACTTGTCCTAGCAATTTCTCCTAGTTCCATTATGATCTGGGTTTTGGTCAAAACATAAAAATTATAGTTCTAGGACTTATGAAGATTTTGGCTATAGTTTCACTGCATTTTCAATTTTTTAGGCTGAGTTATGGTATTTTTGCCACAACTGATCAGATGGCCTAAAGTCCAGAATTTCTAAGTCAGTTTTGGTCCTGGCAGTTTTGTTAGGCTAACTTTGTTTAGAAATTTGATTAGGTTAGGATTAGAACTGGTGTCACACCTTACCCCTCCATAAGGCATAATATGCTTCCGTAGCACACCTAATGAATTACCTTACTTCGCCTACCGGTAACCCATTAAATATACTACAAGGAATTTTAAAACAATTTCTGATCATTTTTATAGTGGCGGGAACGTTGAATATTTATTAAAAAGCCTTTAATTGAAATTTTGGTCATGGATCAAATCCTCGGTTAAAATTTGATGTTATGAAAATTTTTCAAAATTTCAGCAGAGTGCCGGTTATATTTTGAGAAAACAATTCTTCAAAACCTGAAAAGAAAAACACTTCCAATATGTTTTCTCAACCACAACTCCAATATACTCAATTTCATCTCCCAAATCAATATAAGCAACTCAATTTAATTTTTAAGTCAAACTCTTCATAGAGGAAACAATTCATTTATTAAGGTAATAAAATTAATATTACAAAACTATACAGGTAAATAAAATTTCAAATTTACATTTACAATAATTTGTATTTAATTATATACCAAAATATTTTACAAGAGTTTTTGTACAACTGCTCAAATAAAATTATATACATATAATTACATGAATATATCAAAATCTAATATACTAGGGTATACCTATGATATACCCGGAGCTAGTCACAATGTGTCTTCAAGGAATCTTACTCAGCTACTCTATATTCCTTTCATCTACGACAGTATACAAAGCTATCGCTGAGTGGTGAACTCAGTGATACACAACTATAATTTAAAACATAATACACTATACATTGACAAAATTATAGAAAAGAATTTTTCACATCATGAAATTCATCAAATCAAAATCAATATTTTCAATGATACAAATTAAATAATTAAGTGACCTTAGTCAATAATTAAAATTTTTCCAATCGTAATTGGTCATTTGAAACAATTCTGTCAATTATGAAAATAGTTATTACAAAACAAATAGTCTCTTTCAAATCAATTTTACTCAAATAACAGTTTAAAATCACCATTTCTCACTTTTCAAAACCATTCTTTATCTCACTAACTATGTAGGACTAATCCATAAGGGCCATCTTTAAAGTGATTCTAACTCCCTATGGTCGGGGAGGTCGAATCGTGATTCTAACTCCCTATGGTCGGGGAGATCGAATCATCGTGCATATTACAACACCACAACAATGTAACTTCCAAAAGGGCCATGAGAAACTTAGATCTTGAAGGAGAGGAATCATGAAAAACATAAGTTTAGATCATTGAAATTCAAAATTTTTCATCTAGGGTCACATGCATCATGCAAGATTCATTTTTATTTATTTTATTTCAATGATAAACAGCATATTAAAACTCTTTTAATATGATTTTGGATCTACATTTTCCATTTAAGATTTTAGAATTAATACATTAATTCATTAGAACCCTAAATTAGATCAAGAATAAGTGCACTAATCTTTTGATGCACTGCAGTGTGTTTGGCACCTTTGGGATGCGCTTAGGACACTAGATATTGTCTCTCTAGCTTGTCCACACCAAGATCACCAATGGCAGCCCCTTGAATAGCTTCTAAAGCTTTTCCAATCAATTAGAAAATCAAGTTTTTTCCTTTTGAGAGATTACAGATGTAAATAGGACACTAGAAACGATTTTTAGTATTTTTAATTCAAGAGATTGTTGGAAAATCTCTTTGAATTGTTGAGAGATGAAGAAGAAGAGAAGGAGAGGCAGCCAAGGGTGGTGGCACCAAAGAGAGAATGAGCAGCTTGTATTTTTGTTCTTTCATCCTTACACTTATATAGCTAGGTCACCACTTAAAACCCTTGCCACATGTCACATTCTGATTGGCTCTAGGTTTAATTGACCCAATCACATTGTGCCAAGTGTCAAACCTATAATTAATCTTGACTTTGATCATCTTACATGATTAAAAGACATATGGCAAGCTTATGTGTAGTGCCATGTGTCACCATCTCATGGTGCCACATGTCACCCTATGAAATGACCAAAATAGCCCTGCGTCTTAATTTTGAGTTTTCAACCCAAAATAATTATTTCTCTTTTGATAATCAATTTATATTAAATATAAATTAATTAATTAATCTTTATTAATTAATTTCCCATTAATTAAATTCATATTTAAACACTTTAAATATAAATTTAACTTATACTATACATCCAATAACTTAGATTTAGTTTCAAGCCATGCTAGGGACTTTGCAATCTAATTGTAAACCAAACCTATTTCATTAATCAATTAAACTCTTTAATTAATTAATTAAATCATATTTTAATTTGGTGATTACTTGTGTATGTGTGTGACTTACTAGGCTCATCACTAATTGGCAATGAGACATGATATCAACTCTTAATATCATCAGAATTCTTTCTTACCATAAATGATTTCTCTAAATCATTTTATGTAGCTCATAGACTATGGTTAACACCTAGCATAGCATGCCATAGCCACCCAATCGTGTAATAAGGTTTACCTTAAATGAACCTATAATCATATGTTACCATGCACTAGAATCTCTCCGTTATAAATTCCCAATTCGAGCTGGAGTCATGGTTTATGTCAAACCCCATTTGCTATGAATATTATGTTCTCATTTAATTCCAGTTCTTGATTAAAAAGATTTTTTCATCAGAAACTATTTTCTGATTAAATCTATCTGTCCTGGCCAGGAACTTGAACCATCAAGAACAATTAAATGAACATAGGATTTTATCCCTATTTACTTAGGATAACAGATTCCATCTTGATCAACACCTACCTCTATATATAACTAGTAGGAGCCAACACATGCCCATATGCCCATACACAGTACAAGTATGAAAACAGTATCAAACTCAAACCACCTATATACAAGATAACTGTGTTATCTCAAGTCTAAAGATTATATGCACTAATATGATTTATGACAATGCATTGACAAGAGTAAACTCCATGTACTTGTCATAAATGTCACTGGTTCGGCCTACTTATCATGTATAAGTGCCTATCATGTTTGTTATATGGCATGACACTCACCATTCCATCTTATTTACATCTCATATAAATAACTTGGGAACAAACATAATTACAATATTTCTGGATAAGTCATGTCCTTATTGTGAAGTATCCTCGATTGTGAACCTATTAATGACACTTTGTGCTAGAAATACTGTCACTCATATTCTTAACAACCTAAGAATAGAATTTTTAACAAAATATCAATGGACATTTTCTATTACACATAAATATATTATGTAAACGGAAAAGTGAAAATGCCTTTTATTAATAAAAACTTGTACAAGATACATACTAAATGATATGCTCTAGGGCATACTACTAACAGATCTAACCTCTAATAAGAGGAGAATCTAAGCGTGTGCACGTACCATGATAATCAAAATAAATCTAAATCCAGTGTCTCCTCAACAAATGAGGGATGGGTAATAACCTAGTCAAGCATTTATAGTGAGATATAAAACACATCATGAATCTCTTTGTCCTTTTTGTGAGCATAAATCACAATACAATTCAATTCAAAGTCAATTCCAATAATTTTTTTTATGCCCATCAGAATTCAAAACATATTTAATCCATTTCCCATGTTAAGTATAAACCATTTTTCAAATCAAATTTTCCATATATAATGTAAACGTATTTCAATCAAAATTTTTCCAAAGCCAGTTTCATTCAATTCATAACAAAATAAAATCATAGTTAATTTCATTTTCCAAAACTAAACTCATTCATACCATAACACATTTCAATAATCATTGAAATAAATTCATTAATTGGTAAACATAATACATAAAGAAACTAAAATCATTTAATCAAATAAAATATGCAAAACATAAATAATTTAAAGCTAGTTGTGCACAAACCTCTTTTGTTGACTCAATTTACTCCAATTTTTGTTTTTCCTTCGAAGATCCCTTTCTAACTGAAACGCATAAATTTAAAGTGCTTTAGCATCCATTCAATCCATTTCTAATAATTAATTCCAATAACTTCTTTGATGACTTATCTTACTCATTACGGTTCTTTACATTTTTGTGTATGGTGATACTATTCATGGCACTATTCAAGTCAAAATATTGACTTTTTCCTTCTAGATAGGTTTATTAACTCTAATTGCACCCACATACTACATTTTGGGTGTCAAATTTGTTGGCATTGATTGTTAATTAAATTTCCAAACTACCTAAGTAAAATCCCAAAATTTCAGTTTTGGGTCACAAGTGTCTACTATTCCATTGGTCTGGCTACAGTGGAATTTTGGCCAACTTTCCTTTACCAAAGTTGTTCCTTAATGTGTCTTCTTTAATTCCTTTTTGAATCACTATATTTGGAGTTTATTAGCTCAAGTTATGGCCATTTTTCTTAGGCTGGCCAGATTGGTCCAAACCCATATTTTGGGTACCAAATTTGGATTTTGGTAGTTTTGAGCAACCAACTTTGGTTGACAATTTGACTTGGTTATGGGAAGAATTTGGGTTTGTATTCTTCATGAAAGTTATAGTACTATGTGATAGCATGAAAGTTGTAGTACTATGTCATAACTTTCTAATGGTTCAAAAATCAGGTCATTTGGACCTTCCTAGACCAAGTTATGGCCAAATGAACAAACACTATTCATTTGATCATTTCTATACTGTGGCAGTGTGCCTTTCCCGGATTTGACCTAATTTTACACCACTTTGTGTTCAGTTTTAGTGCAAGGTTTCTTCACCAAAATTGTTGCATTATGTCTTAATTTTCATCTCCAATTAGCCTCACACCAATTGGAGCAACCAATTTCTAGTTATACCTATTTGAATGGGTAAGGGTTAAGCTGTCCAAAATTGAACATCACACATTCACAATCTCATTTCAATTTTAATCATTCAAACACATTCTAAATTACACCAATTAAACCATTTTAAACCATTTTAAAGCATAACAATTTATCAAATTCTCAAATTTCCCCCCCAAAATCCTAAGGGTCAATAACCTTAATTTACTAATTACATCTCATGCAATCAAAGTATATAAATCTCATTTACACATTCCATCAAGCTTGCTAACACTTTTAGTTTCATCAAAATCCATAAAATCCTACCTTTCCCTATCATGGCTGAAATTCATGGGGTTTCTTTACTTACATAATTGTTTCAATTTTTCATTAAATTTTAACTTAATTCAAGTGTAAGGGCATGAATTTAAAGAGAAAATAAGTGATCTAAAACTAACCTCTTTGGAACTCCTTGATTCCTTAATTTCTTCTTCTTCTTCTTCCTTCAATCTTCTTCTTGAGGTCCAGTTTGAAGGTTTCTACAAGTCTTGTAAGATTTTTATGGGATAATTTAGGGTTGTAAAAACTCAAAGTGAGCTTTAATGGAGGAAGACAAAGAAAAAATGAGAGAGAGAATGGAGAGAGAAGGTGGTGGCACCACTTGAGGAAGAAGACCAAAATTGGTTTTTATTTTTATTTTTGTATATTTATCCTATTTTTGACTTGGTCAAAAATATAATTAAATGGAAATTATTTTTTATGGTCATGCATGATGTCATGGGAGTGATGTTATTAATCCTTATTTTTTTTTCTTTTCTTTTTCCTTTATTTTTCCCCACTTCTTCAATTTAATTATACATTTCACAATTTTAATTTCTCACATTTTATTAAACAGTTAGGTCATGAGCCACCTCTAGGGGTGAATTGACCATTTTGCCCCTCGCCGGTCTGATCCAATTTGCTAATCATATTGTATTTCTTTCAGAACCTTGACCTAATTATTTGTTCTGGTTCTCCACCTTTTTCTGTGATTTTCATCTTTCCCCTAGCTTCACAATTTTTCCTAGGACTGCGGTATCACAATGTCCCATACAAAAACAAGGTTACAGTTAACTTCGCAGTCACTTCCCCGTATGGTTACCCATCGCTGTGACCCTCGGCTCATTTAACATTTTATGTTCTATTTTTCTGATCTGTATTTAACCTTCTAGTAATCACTATTAATTTTTGTTCAGGGCTTTTCTAGGTGACTTAAATATGATTCTAATCCTCTTAATTATCCAGACCGACACTGGTCACCGGAACAGTGATTTGCACAGGACTATGCATGTAGGGGTGTTACAACTGGGCTCTAAGTTCTTCATAGAAAATGTTCTCCTATGTCTAAGCTTTCCAATGGTTCAAAAATCAGGTCATTCTAACCTTCCTAGAGTGAGTTATGGCCATTTGAACATTTACTGTTCATATAGTCATTTTTCCAGGTCCGGATTTTGATTACCTGAATTCAAGTCAAATTTAGGTCATTTTGGGTTTACTTTATGGGCATGGTTTCTCCATGAAAAATGTTGCATTATGTCCTAAGTTTCATCTCTAATTGGCCTCACACCAATTGGAGCAACAAAGCTCTACTTATGGTCATATTTATGTACTGGACTCAAAGTCCAAAATCCTGCATAGAAAATCAACACCCCCAATACCACCATTCCACACTACTACTAACTTCAAATCACATTCCATGCACTTCAAGTAGTCCATATTTAGTCTCAATAACATCAATTCAGCAACAATTTAACAAATTCTCAATTTTCTCCTCAAAACCCTAACTCACAATTACTATCTCTTACTACCATAAACTAATCAACATGTAAATCAAATATTTCATCTTATCTATGTTAGTATTCATGTTTACATACAATTAAACACTTCAATCACTCCCTTTACCATGGCTGGCCAAATTTCCTTTTTGTTCAAACACACAATTTTTCTTCATTTTTCATGCAAATTCTAGCTTATTTCCACCTAATTATAAAATTTAAAGAAGGAGAAGACAAGGTTTAGGCACTAACCTTAGTAGGAAGAATTTTCTCTCAACTAAACTTCACTTTTCTTGTACTCTCTTGACTGCTAAACACTTCCTCTAGGTCCAAGGATTCATTTTAATGTTGGGGTCTTGAGGTAATATGGTGAGGAAGCATAAGAATGAAAGCTTGCAAAGAATGGCTATGGTGGACATCCATGAAGATGGTTCGGCCAACTTAGGATAAATGGAAGAAGATGAGTGAGTTTTGGTTTTATTTACTTCTTTTTATGCTTTTTATAAGTGGTTGTCTTATTTTAATTGGTTAGTCATTTTTAACGACATCATTATTATGTCATAATTAGGATTTAAGTTTTATTTGTTTTTATTTGTTTTTATTCTTTTTTTTACCATTTTTAATTAAATTTTTAGAAATATTTATTCATATTTTAGGACATAAACCTCTCTCACTTAAATGGACAAGTTGGTAAAATATAATCTCTGAAGGTTAAATGACCAAATGCCCTTCGTTTTGCTTAATGAGCTAAAATTGTCTGTACCAAATAACTAAATTTTTCTTGTATTTTCTTAGCATTCTATTGTCATCTAAGCCTTAAGAATCCTTCACCTGAGGCCCAAAAATTATTTCACAGGGTTCCCCATGGGTCTAGGGTTGCTAACTGTCTTTGCAGCCATTTCCCGTTAGGGTTACCCATCGCTAAAGCTCCCGCTCATTTAACCTTAGTACATTTCATTACTTAAATTTTTCCTTAATTTTTCTTGTCATCATTTAGGTTATTTATCACTCCTCACTCTAGTTTAAATATAATTCCAGATATTCTAAATGTTCGGATAAACACTGATCATCGGAACAATAGAATGTACAGACTATCTAAAGTGAGAGCATTACACTCTTTCTCCGAAGTTAAATTGACTATTACTTATGAAAATGATGTGGGCAAGTAGAAATTAACTTAAAATTTGAGAAAATTATGCATGTTGGGAAGAGATGAAATTTTGGCCAGCCATGAAATTCTAGGGTTTTGAAGTGTTTCAATCTAATTAAACATGAATTTGAACTTGTTGGGAGTAGTAGACCTGATTGAGATAGTTAGTATGCATGATTGGTGACAATTAGAAAAATTAGGACTTATGGTGATTAGGGTTTTGGGAGAAATTGAGGGTTTTTGAGAATTATTGATCAATTGATGTTGTTATGCTCAATTATGGTCAATTGGTGTACTTATAAGTGTAAATTGATGAATGGAGTTGGAATGAATTGTGAATGTAGCATGGAAGAATTTTGGACCAATGAGTCCAGCTAGTTTAAATGGCTATAAGTTGATGTGTGTTGCTTCAATTAATGTAAGGCTAATTGGAGATGAAATTAAGGTCATAATGCTACATTTTTTATGAAGAAATCTTGCCCAAAAATTGACCATAAGTTGGTCTAAAATTTAGTTAAATCTGGAATTGGTGCCCTGATTCTCGGCAGAATTGACCAATTGAATAATACATGTTCAAATGGTCATAACATTGTGTAGAGAGGTCCAAATGACCTGATTTTTGAACCATTGGAAAGCGTAGATATAGTAGAACAACTTTCTTGCATAACAGAAATCTAAATTTTGACCATAACCTAATTAAATTGCTAACCAAAATTAGCTCACTAAAACTGCTAGAACCCTAATTTACCCAGAAAATCTAGAAATGACCAATCCGACTAGTTATGGTAAAAATGCCATAACTTGAGCTAAAAAACTCCAAATGGAGTGAATCAAAAAGAGAATTAAACTAGACACATTAAGGAATAACTTTGATGAAGAAAGTTTAGATAAATTTCCACTGTAGATTGGTCCAATGGAATAGTAAACCTAAGTGACTAAATCTAAAATTTTGGAATTTCATCTAATAGGCCTTGAATTATAATTGGCAACCAATGCCAAAATATTTGTGACCCAAAATGTGGTATGACCATGTGTTTAGAAATGGTATACCAATTAATTATGAAAAATTCAAAAATTTACATGAATAGTAATGTAAATAGTAATCAAAATATTATTAACTACAAAGAACTCAACCCTTAGGAGAACTTATAAGTAAAATTTAGTATGCAAAATTTAATGGTTGGATTAATTAGTAGAAATGAATTAGATGGTTATTGAAACACTTTAAATTATATGTTTCAGTTGGAAAGAAGCCCTCCAAGGAAGGAGGAAAAGTGGACTAAGTCAAAGCAACATAAGAGGTTTGTGCACAATAAGCTTAAGATTCTTTGTTTCTAATTGACAATTCTTGAAATAAATGTTGTAAAAAATTTTAGTTGTTATGGCTTTGAAAATCTTATTTGAAAAATAGTGTATTGCCTACTTTGTAAATGAAAAATTTGGGATGAAATATGATTTGTGAATTGTATGAAATATTTGAATGATTTGATTTTGAATTGGACTTTGAAATCACGCTTGGCATGGCAATATTATTGTGTTCATCCTCCATCTATAGAGTTGAGATTGATTATATTATTCCCTCTCTGACTTGCTAGTTGAGGTTGAGATCGGATAAGTACTCATATAGCTAGCTAACCACCTCCCTTATTGATTTCGATTAGTGAGGTTGTAGATTGCTTTGTCGTGGTGTATAACACAGCATTGATTGTGAAATTTTGTGTCATGACCTAAGTTGTGTATTAATTAGCAACACCATTATTTACAATTTATTTTGATAAATTGTTATTAAAAATATTAACATCAACTTTGTCAATTGTGATTGTGAAAATTTTTAAATTCCTATTATCAATGAATGATTATATTTTTGATGATTTTAGAAATTATTATTGTGCACCACTGAGTAAATTACTCAGCAATGGCTTTTTCTTGCTGTCACAAATAAGGAGAAGAATAAAGCAACAGAGTGAGCTGCAATTTGAAGTTGTAACACCATTTTGGATCTTTTAAGGGTATAATATTTTAAACCCGTATAAATTTCTTTTGATGTAAATTATTGTTCATATGTATCTATAGAACTAGTTGAGCAGTTGTACAATCAAAATTATAATATTAATATTTTGTTCTCTTTTCTGGAATTGTAAAGTTTTATAATTGAGTTGAATTAAATGAAATGCTATTAAAATTGCTTAAAATTATGTTGATTGACTTGGATTGTGTTGACCATAAATGGAGTTATGGGTATTATATACATATTGGAAGTGTTTTAACATGTTTTGAAGAACTGTTTTCTCAATTTATAGCAGGCATTCTGCCGAAATTTCTGTAAAATTTTCGAAATCTCAAATTAATCAAAATTTGAGTTCAAAACATAAACTACAATTAAAGGTTTTTAATAACTATTCAAAATTTCCTACTATTTTAAAATGGATGGAAATTGGTTTTAAAATCCCTTGTAGTATATTTAATGGATTATCGGTAGGCCAAGCTCGATAATTCATTAGGTATACTATGGGATCATGTTATGCCTTACAGAGGGATAAGGCATGACATGTTTTAATGGTATCAGAGCCAAGTTTTGAAATTAGTTTTGAACTATGAACTTGAATTATTTTCTTGATTAACACAATTGCTCAAGTGTCCTTAATTGATGCATATAATGCATTTACATCATGAATGTGAACTAATGGGGATAATCCTCCTTGTATTTATTGCCAAGGATTAGAATTATTGTAAATTGAAATGGAAGAAGGGGATCGCTCAGTTGAGCAATCAGTAGAGGCTGAGGCATAAGGGAAAGACCTAGCTCTTCAAAATGTTAGTGGGTCAGCTACTCCAACTCCACCCATGCTGCAGTTTTTGGCTCAGTTCGCTCAGCAGATGGCTGCCTTATTCCAACAGATGGCTAGAAACATGCCAACACAAGCCCTTACCCAAGCACCAGCAGTGTAACCATAGCCTCCAACCAGGCAATATTACAAATTGATGAAATATGGGGTAATAGAATTCAAGTGCACAGTAGACTCCCTAGAAGCTAAACAATGGTTGGAACGGATGGAGAGAGTGTTTAAGAAGTTGCATTGTATAGATGAACTGCAATTTGAATACATAGTCTCATTATTGCAAGGGGATGCTTATGAGTGGTGGAAGACCATCCCACATAGTCTAATGGAGCCCCCTGTTCTGACCTGGTCAGATTTTCTGAGGCAATTCAGACAGAAATGTGTCCCTGGTACATACGTTGACATGAAACTACAAGAATTTATGAGTTTAAAGTTAGGGGACAGAATAGTAGCTGAGTATAAAAGGGACTTCTCCAGGCTGAGTCACTATGCAGGAAGCTTACTTACCACTGCTAGAGACAGATGTAAAAGCTTCGAGGCCGAGTTAAGGCCTAGCTTGAGAATGCAAGTTGTGGGGTTCTGACACTAGAATTTTTCATAGTTAATTTCATAAGCCCTGGAGTTAGAGAGAACTGAAATGGAAGGGACAGTTAAGAAGGGATCAGAGGAGAAAGAGAAAAGTGGAAAGACTACTGGTCAAGCTCTTGATAGTGGGTCAGGAAAGAGAAAACACTTTAGAGGGTCCAACTCTCACAAATCTGGTAGAGGTAAATCCTCAGGACAGAGGCCACCTAGGTCTACCCAACAGACATCTAGAGGAACATTGGCAGTTCGCACCTGTGAGACATGTGGAAAGGTGCAAGGTGGAATATTCTACAAAGCCACAGGGGCATGTTATAACTGTGGCGGCACTAGTCATTTTGCCAAGGATTATATAAGTGCTCGCTGTTCTGGACCACCTGCTACTTCAGAGGGATCAGCCTAAGTTTCTACCCCTAGAATTTCACTATTAGTTGGCAGAGGCAGAGGTACAGGTAGGGGTAGTACACTTGGCAACTAGAGTACAATAAATCAGCTAGAGCCAAGTGGCACACCAGTCAGAGTGTACATTATACGGCAGAGAGAAGAGGCTGAGATATCTGATATTGTAGCTGGTACATTCTCTATCTTTGACCAAGATGTGCATGTGCTATCTGACTCTTATTTTAGTGTTAACATCACTTGTTGTATTATTGTTCCTTATGTGAAAATGGATTTTAAGGTGCTAGTAACTAGTCCCTTAGGATAAGAAGTTAGGATCAACAAAATGTATAAGTATTGTCCTTTGGTGATCTAAGGACATACTTTTCTATCCGATTTGATTGAAATGCCTTTCAGAGATTATGACATCATCTTGGGCATGGATTGCTTAGCCAGGCATCATGCAATGATTGACTGTAGACTGAAGACAGTCACTTTTGGTCTCCCTTAATATGGTGATGTAGTAATACATGGGGAGAGGCAGTTACTGCCATTAAACCTTATTTCAGTTGCACTTGTTAGAAAAATGATCCGGAAGGGGTGTGAAGCTTATTTGGCTCATGTGAGAAACACCTAAGTAGGGAGTCCAGCATTGAGGGATATTCCAACAGTATGTGACTTTTTGGATGTGTTTCCTGAAGAATTACCAGGGTTACCTCCGGAAAGAGAAGTGCAGTTGAAATAGAAGTTATGCCTGGTGTGGACCCAATCTCCATTACACCTTATAGAATGCCACCTGCTGAGTTGAAGATGCAGTTGCAAGCATTGCTTAATAAGGGCTTCATTCGCCCTAGTGTGTCACCTTGGGAAGCACAAGTGTTATTTGTTAAGAAGAAAGATGGTACTCTCTGTCTGTGTATCGACTACAAGTAGTTGAATAAGGTGACTATAAAGAATAGATATCCGCTGCCCGCATAGATGATTTGTTTAATCAGTTGAAGGGTGCAGCTGTATTCTCTAAAATTGACTTGAGATCGGGTTATTATCAGTTGAAGGTGCAAGAGTGGAGCATTCCTAAAACTGCTTTTAGAACTCGATATGGCCACTATGAGTTTCTGGTTATGCCATTCAGGTTAACCAATGCTCCAGCTACTTTTACGGACTTGATGAACACTATCTTGAAGGAGCGGAAGCATGGAATTTGGTGCATTGGAGCATTGAATTTTAAATTTTTTCTTCTAGGGTTTCATGCATCATGCCACATCTCTTATGTGCCTAATTAATTTCAATGCTCAATTTCATATTAAAATACTTTTAATATGCATTAGGATCTTCATTTGCCATTTAAGATTGTGAATTAACAAATTAATTCAATTAAACCCTAATTTGAAAGAGGAATTTGAGCACTAACCTCTTTGATGCACTATGGATGCAATTGACACCTTTAGGAAGCTCCTAGGACCCTAAGTGTTGCCCCTCTAGCTTGTCTACACCAAGATCACCAATGACAGCCCCAAAGTTTACTTCTCAAGCCTTGCCAACCAATTATAATTTAGAGTTTTTGCTTTTGGAGAGGTTGTATGTGTGTATAGGACACTAGAAACAATTTCTAGCAATTTTAATTCAAAGGGAATGAATGATTTCTCTTTGAATTGATGAAGAAAGCAAGAGGAGGTAAGGGAGGGTGCTACTGCTACCACCCTTGAGAAAAGAGAGAATTATTTTTGTTTCTTCTTTCTTTCCCTTTTATAATTAGGTCAAATAATCACTTAATCCCTTTGCTACATGCACCACCACATTAAATCTTATTTTTAATTAACTTAATCTCATTAAGCCAAGTGTCAAAGCTAGACTTAATCTTGACTTTGATCATCTTGCATGATAGGAAGACAAATGGCAAGCGTATATGGTGCCATGTGTCACCATCTCATGGTGCCACATGTCACAATGTAAAATGACCAAATTACCCTTATGTTGTAATTTTGAGTTCTGAACCCAAAATCATTATTTCTCCTCTTTTAATCAATTTATATCAAATATAAATTAACTAATTAATCTCTATTAATTAATTTCTCATAATTAAATTCATATTTAAACACTTTAAATATAAATTTAACTTATACTATACATCCAATAATCTATATTTAGTTTCAAGCCATGTAACACCCCTATTTGCATAGCCTGGTATATTTCACTATTCCGGTGATTGGAGTTAGTCCGGACAATTAAGGGGATTAGAACCACATCTAAGACAACTAGATAAGCCATAAACCCAAATAATTAGTAATTTTCAATTAGTTAAGTTTAAATAAGAAAAACAAAACATAAGAAGTTAAATGAGCCGAGAGTCACAGCGATGGCTAATCTTTTAGGGAAGGACTACGAGTTGATTTAAACTCAAATTTCGAACCATAAAATGTGACGCTGCGGTCCTTAAGACTATTGCGAACACAGTGGAAAAGAGAAAATCACGAAAAAGAATTGTTAAGCCAATCAAATAATTAGGTCAGGGATCCGGAAGAAATATTGAATTATTTACAAACCGGGTCGAACCGGCGAGGGGCAATTTGGTCAATTGACCCCGATAGCTGACTCCTGACCTAACTATCAAATAAAATCTGAGAAAAGAAAATTTCAAAATCGGAAATTAAATTAAAGAATTAATAGAAAAATAAAAAAAAAGGAAGAAAAAGGAAAGTAGAAATTGGTGACATCATGCATGACATCATGCATGATGTCATAAATACTAATATAATTAAAAATTAAATTTTGGATAATTGTGGTCTTCCATAAGACTTAAAAATTCATAAAAAAGAAAAGGAAAATCATTTCTTCTTCTTCTTCAAAAAAACGTCTCCATCTCTCTCTCACTTTTCTCTCCCAAGGTTCCTCCATTAACAAGCTTTTAAAGCTTGAAAAACTTAGTTCTTCCCCACAAATTTCAGCCCTAAACCCTAAAAAGCTTCTAAGTTACTCTAGAAAAGAAGATTAAAGAAGAATAGGAGAGAAGAAAGTGAAGGAATTGAGAAGTTGAAATTCAAAGTAAAGGTCAGTGCTCTAACTCTTCACTTCCTAGGTTTGATTCATGTGTATGTAATGAAATAGTTTAGAAATTATGAGAAAATGAAAACAAATCAAAAGAAAACATAGTTGAGGGACTAAATGTAAATTTCTTCCAGCCATGGTACCTTGAAGTTTTGATATGTTCAATTTAATTTAGACATGAATTTGACATTGATTAAGGTTGAATATGTGATTAGTGCAGTAAATTGGGTATGAATTAATCAATTGCATGAATTAGGGTTTTGGCACCTAGGGTTTGGAAGACAAAAATTTTAGAAATTGTTAAATGATGTGTTTGACCTAGTTTGAGATGAGAAATGGTCATTTGAGACCAATTGGAGTATGTTAGAAGTGTTGGAACCAAATGCAAATTCGGGTTGCTTAGGGTCATGCTGCAGGCAGCAGACCAAGGTCCCTTTGAGGGACAAAAACTGAAAATTTACAAGTCTAATTGGTATGAGACCAATTGAGAATGAAAATAGACACAAAATGACACATTTTTCATTTAGGAATCATGCCCAAAAAGTGACCAAAACCTAGTGAACAAATTGACCAAATCCGAAATTATACAGTTTGACCTGTACAAAAATGACCAAATAAACAGTGTTTGTTCATTTGGACATAACTTGGGCTAGGTAGGTCTAAATGACCTGAAATTTTACCAATGGATAGCTGAGATATATACCTAAAACTTTAATGAAGAACACAAACCCAAATTATGCCCTTAACGAAGTCATTTGGCCACCCAAATTTGGTGACATAAAACTGCTAGAACCAGTTTGGTGCCCAGAAATCTGGGTTAAGTCCAATCCGGCAACCATGATTCAAATGGCTATAACTTGAGCTAAAAAAACTCCAAATGGAGTGATTCAAAAAGGAGAATAAATTTAAGACAATATGAAACATTTTCTATGAAGAAAGTTTTGCCAAATTCTAACAGAAAAATGACCAATGGAACAATGCAACTTAAGACACCAAAACTGAAAATTTGCAAATTTGCCTATGAGTAAACAACAAAAACCAACAAATTTAGTAACCAAAATATAGTATGTGGGTGAAGTTGAAATTCTCATACTTATTAAGCCTTAGAAAGTCAACAAATTGACTTGAATAGTGTAGTGAATAGTAACCCCGAAACACAAATTTTAAAGAACATCAAGTTTAGCACATTAGAGCTAGGTAAAAGTGAAATTAAATTTATTTTTGAATTTATGCTAAGTTATGATACTGAAACACTGTGAAACTATGTGTTTCAGTGGAAAAGAACACCGGGAAAAAACCCGAGGAATCGAGTCAAGGCCAAGAGGCGACTCGCTTAAGGTTTGTGCACAACGTATAATTTCTGTAAATTTTCTTCTGCATATTGTTTTGAATAATTAGAAATATTGAATTATGACATCATTGTGATGAAATATTTATTATGCTTTTGATTTAAATTATTGAAAGTTATTTGTGTATATTTGAGATGGCATAAATGTTTAGTAAATTGTTAAGATAAGTTTTGAAACCACAGTGTCATGACCATATATTTGAACACCTCACTAGCATGACAAGTGGGGGTAATCAGTTTCGAATTTTGATTCCTTCTCTGGCTGAAGTATTGAGGTGTGTGCTAGTAGAAGAAGAAATTGAATGGATATCCATATATTTGAGCTAGCTAGCCTTGTGATGTGACTTCTCCTTAGCCTCTGGCTATTGAGATTATATTTGTTTGGAATGGCATGATATAACTGTGGGTTTTATGAAATGTGTTTTGATACTTCGAAATGAAATTGTTTGGATTAAAATCTCATAATTCATGTTTTGTATTTAATTCTCATGTTCAGTCCAATTTTTTAATAAATATGATTTAAATTCTGCATAAAGATTATTTTAGTATGTTGTGCACCATCGAGTCCTAGTACTCAGTGATGGTCATTATTCTTTGTCAGTTGAGTCTTGAGGCGATGGATGAGTCGCGAGATGCGAGGAGCAGATTGAGCTGCTGAGGACTGAGGAGCTACCTGCTTTGAAGTTATCGGGTATATTTTATACCCTAACTGTAAAAATTTATTTTGATGTATGTAATGTATGTAAAGGTATGGACATGTAAAATTGGTCTTGAGCAGTTTGTATAAAGTTTGTAATAAATTTTAGTTGGATTTTTCCTAATGTAAATTTTTGTAATGATGTATATAAATTGTTTTGTCTTTAATGAAATATGAATGGAAGTATTTTGTTTTAAATTGAATGAAATTCATTAATGGTATTTTGATGACTGTTAAATATTAGAAATTGTGGATTTGAATTTTTTGGAGATTGATAATGATGTTGAAATTGATTGTGAATTTGAAGAAGTTGTTGAGACAGATTATTGGAAGTGTTTTTACAGGAATTTGAAGAACTGTTTTCTCAAAATACAGATGACACTCTGCTGAAATTTTTATAAAATTTGCAGAAAAATAAAATGGGTAAAAAAAAATTAACTAGTTTTAAAATTTCAAATAAATGATTTTAATACCTATTAGAAAATGCTCACCACTTATAAAAGTAAGAAAATTGTTTTAAAATCCCTTGTAGGATACTTAATGAGTTATCGGTAGGTGAAGTTCGGTAGTTCATTAGTTATTCTACGGGATCATATTATGCCTTACAGAGGGGTAAGGTGTGACAAGCCATGCTAGGGATTTTGCAATCTCATTATAAACCAAACCTATTTAATTAATCAATTAAACTCTTTAATTAATCAATTAAATCACATTTTACTTGGTGATTAACTTGTGTATGTGTGTGACTCACTAAGCTCATCACTAATTGGCAATGAGATATGATATTAACTCTTAATATTATCAGAACTCTTTTTTATCATAAATGATTTCTCTAAATCATTTTAGACATCTCATAGACTATGGTTGACACCTAGCAAGCGTGCCATGGTTAAATGAATAATAAGAAATACCTTAATAAGGATTTCTCTAAATCAATAACAAGAAATACCTTAAATGAACCTTTAATCATATGTTACCATGCACTAGAATCTCTCCGTTACAAAATCCCAATTTGAGCTAGAGTCATGGTTAATGTCAAACCCCATTTGCTATGAACATTATGTTGTCTTTTAATTCCAGTTCTTGATTAATTAGATTTTCTTACCAGAAACTCTTTTCTGACTAAATCTATCTGTCCTAGCCGGGAATTTAAACAGCAAGAATAATTAAATGAACATAGGATTTTATCCTTATTTACTTAGGGTAACGGATTCCATCTTGATCAATACCTATCTCCATATATAACTAGTAGGAGTCAACACATGCCCATATACCCATACACAGTACAAGTATGAAAATAATATAAAACTCAAACCACCTATATACAAGATAACTATGTTATCTCAGGTCTAAAGATTATATGCACGGATATGATATATGATAATGTACTGATAAGAGTAAACTCCATGTGCTTGTCATAAGCGTCACTGGTTCGGCCTACTTATCATGTATAAGTGCCTATCATGTTTGTTATGTGGCATGAGACTCACCACTCTATCTTATTTATATCTCATATAAAAACCTTGGGAACAAACATGATTATAATCTTTCTTGATAAGTCATGTCCTTTGTGAAGTATCCTCGATTGTGAACCAATTTATGATACTTTGTACTAGAAATATTGTCACTCATATTCTTAACAACTTAAAAATAGAATTTCTAACAAAATATCAATGGATCTTTTCTATTACACATATATACATTATGTAAACGGAAAAGTAAAATTATCTTTTATTAATAAAATATGTACAAGATACATATAATATGATATGTTCTAGGGCATACTACTAACAATCTCCCTCTGGCACTAGAGCCATTCATTACAATATCTTAGACCCATCTTCTCAAGAAGATGGTCTAACTGAGCTTGTGACATAAGCTTTATGAATGGATCAGCTGGATTTTCAGCTGATGCTATTTTTTACATGGTTACATCGCCCCGTCCAACTCTTTCTGATAATGTGGTAGCGCCTTTCTATGTGTTTGGATTTCTAGTGAGACCAGGGTTCCTTAGCACATGATGACTCCATGTTGTCACGAGAGAAGAAGCTGTGACTCAATGGAAGGAACTACTGCAAATTCTGTCATGAACTTCTTTATCCAAACAGCCTCTTTTGTAGCATCTGATGCAACAATGTACTCGGTCTCTGTAGTGGAATCAGCAGTTGTATTTTATTTGGAACTCTTCTAACTAACTGCACCTCTATTACAAATGAACACAAGCCCAGAGGTAGACTTTCTATCATCGATATCTGATTGGAAATAAGAATCAGTATAACCATCTAATTGCAAGTCACCACCTCCATAAATCAAGAATAAATCCATAGTTCTTCTCAAATACTTAAGGATATTCTTGATAGCTATCCAGTGTTCCAAACCTGGATTGGATTGAAACCTGCTAGTCAAACAAACAACATGTGCGATATCCGGCCTAGTACACATCATTGCATATATCAAACTTCCAATAGCCGAAGCATATGGAATCCTAGCCATTTTATCTATTTCTTTAGGTGTCTTTGGATACATCTCTTTAGAAAGGTGGATACCATGTCTTACTGGTAACATTCCTCTCTTGGAATCAAGCATGTTAAACCTCTTTAACACCTTTTCCAAATATAGACTTTGGCATAAACCAATTATTCTTTTTGCACTATCTCTATAGATGTGAATTCCAAGAATATAGGTTGCCTCCCCTAAGTCTTTTACGGAGAATGTATTTGACAACCATACCTTGATAGTTGTCAACAGACCTATGTCATTACCTATCAACAGAATGTCATCCACATGTAAGACAAGGAAAGTGACAGCACTATCACTAACCTTCTTATATACACATGGTTCATCCACATTTTTGATAAAACCAAATGACTTAATGGCTTCATCAAAATGGATGTTCCAACTCTTTGAAGCTTATTTTAACCCATAAATGGATCACTTTAGGTTACATACCTTGGAATCATCTTGGGATTCAAAACCCCTAAGTTGTTCCATGAAAATGTTTTCATTAATATATCCATTGAGAAAAGCTATTTTGACATCCATCTACCAAATCTCATAATCATAGTATGCAGCTATTGCTAATAGAATCCTAATTGATTTAAGCATGGCAACAAGCGAGAAAGTCTCCTCATAGTCGATTCCTTGCCTTTGGCAAAACCTTTTCTCTACTAGCCTTGCTTTATAGGTCTCTACCTTTCCATCAGAACCAATTTTCTTCTTGAAAACCCATTTATTCCTTATAGGTACAATACCTTCAGGTGGGTCAACAAGGTCCCAAACTTGGTTCTTATGCATGGAATCACTTTCGGATTTCATAGCTTCAATCCATTTTGAAGAATCTATATCTGATATAGCTTCTTCATAGGTAAGTGGATCATCTCCATGATCTATTTCCTCATGAGTAAACAACTCTTGTTCATCTTCATGAAGAAAACCATATCTCGCTGGTGGGTGAGATATCCTGGTTGATCTATGAGGAATTACTGTAGATGTTTCATCAATAGGTGTAGGTTGACTAGATGGATCTATATACATTTGATATGTTGGTTGGTAAAATTCTCCAATTCTAACTCTATTTGCCTTCCTTTGCTACCTTCTTTACTAAACTGTTGTTCAAGATATATGGCATCTCTGCTTACCACAACCTTTTGTGATTTAGGCAAATAAAAATAATATCCAAAACTTTCTTTTGGATATCCAACAAATTGACCTTTTTCTGATCTGGTTTTTAGTTTATCAGTGTTTAGCTTTTTAATGTAAGCTGGATAACCCTAAATCTTAACATGCTTAAGACTCAATTTTCTTCCATGCCATATCTCATAAGGTGTGGAATAAACTAATTTTGATGGAATCCTATTTAGAATATGCAAAGCTAATTCTAATGTAAATCCCCAAAAGGAGATTGGCATATCAGTATAGCTCATCATACTACATACCATATCTAATAGGGTACGATTTCTCCTTTTAAATACACCATTTAGTTGTGGCGTTCCTGGAGGAGTTAGTTGGGAAACAATGCCATGCTCTTTCAAGTATTCATCAAATTCAGTACTTAAGTATTCACCTCCACGATCTGATCGAAGAGTTTTAATACTTTTTCTTGTTTGATTTTCTACTTCACATTTAAATTCTTTGAACTTTTCAAAGGATTCATGTTTGTATTTCATCAAATACAAATACCCAAACCTTGATTTATCATCAGTAAAGGTAATAAAGTAATGAAAACCGCCTCTAGCCATTTCCTTAAATGGACCACATACATCACTATGTATCAATTCCAAAATATTTTCAGCTCTTAGCCCTTGTCCAACAAAAGGTGATATAGTCATTTTGCCTTGAAGGCAGGATTCACAAGTTGGAGTAGGTTCATAACCCAATGAGAATAAAATCCTTATTTTCTCCAGCTTTGTAATCCTATCTTCTGCAACATGACCTAATCTTAAGTGCCCAATATATTTTGAAGTTGAGTTGATTTTCATCATGGTATTACATTCATTTAGATTGCTTGTAATAGATTTGTATTTAACATTATTATCTAATTAATAAAGTCCACCATGCATATAGCCCGAGCCAACATATTTAGTTCCAAAATAAATATTGCAAACATCATTTGTGAACTGAAATTCATAACTATTTCTAGTCAAACTAGATATAGAAATGATGTTCTTAAAAGCATCAAGTACATACAAAACATTATTTAAATACAAAACATGTACACACATGTATAATGTAACATCCTCACTTTAGCTAGTTCGTACAGTCTACTGTTCCGGTGACCAATGTCGGTCCGGATAGTTAGAATGTTTGAAATTTTAATTAGACTAAAGTGGGGAGTTATAAAGAAACTAAATAATGCTCATAAAAATCAAGGAAAATTTTTAGAAATGAAATACACTAAGGTTAAACGAGCCGAAACCCCAATGATGAGTAACTCGAAAGGAAAGTGACGGTGAAGACTGTTAACAACCCTAGACCCGGGGGAATAATTATAAAATAATTTTTGGGACTCCAAAGAAGGGTCATTGAGGTTCTTATGGCATTAGAATGCCAAAAAAATGCTTAGAAAAATTTTTCTATCGGTACACACAATTTTGGCTCGTTAAGCCAAACGGAGGGCATTTTGGTCGTTTCGTCTTTAGAGATGATTTTTGGCCAACTTATTCAATTAAATAAATAATTTATATGACATAAAATATGAATAAATGTTGTTAAAAATTTAATTGAAATTAAATAGATAAGAAAATTATAGAAAATGAGAAAAAATTAGGATTTTGACATCATTATGATGTCATTACTATTCTCCCACCCAATCAAATGTTGACACATGAAACTAATATGTTTAAAAAGACTTAATGGACAGAAAACAAAAGAAAAAAAAATCAGAAAGCCTTATCCCTTTCTTCCTTGCCGTCTCCCTCCTCTCCCATTGTCCACCATTTTCAAGCTTTACAAAGCTTGATTTGCTTGGTTTTTACCCAACTAAACCCTATATTCCCAACACAAAAACTTGTTCTTTCATCCTGGTAAATCTTTTGGGAGCAAAAAGAAGTGAAAAAGAAGAACCCTAGCAAGTTGGAATTTCACTCCATTAGAGGTTAGTGACTTAAACTTGTTTTTCTCTTTAAATTCATGTTGAAAGAGTGGTAATTGATGCAAATTTGCAAGAAAATTTAGTAAACATTATGTGTATGTCTTGCTCTAAATTCTAGCAGCCTTGAACTTGGTAGTGTTTTGAAGAATTCTTAGAATTAAAGTGGTATATTGGCTGCCCTTAACATTAATTTATTGGTTAGGATAGTGAAAGGTAAGTGAATGCAAGTTTTGAGATGGTTGAGCTAGGGTTTGAGCTTGAAATTGAGACTTTTTCATGTATTTGGTGAAAGAGAGTTTTAATGGTCAATTATTGACCATTTGGCTATGTGTGAATAAAAAATGAAGTGGGTTGTGTAGTGGGAATTGAGTTTGGTGTGGCTGCCCTTGGTGACCTGCAGGACACGGCATGAGTCCAGCAGGTTTGGGCAGCAATAACTGAAATTGTAGAGGTTCAATTGGTGCAAGGCCAATTGGAAATGATAGACACATAATGGCACAACTTTGGTGAAGAAACCATGCCCAGAGAATCAAACCAAGTTGACCTAAAGATTGCCCTAATCCAGGTGACCTGCAATCTGCCTGGGTAAAATGACTAAATGAACAGTATTTAGTCATTTGGTCATAACTCAGTGTAGAAAGGTCCAATTGACCTGAAATTTTACCAACAACAAGCTGAGATATAGACCTACAACTTTCATGAAGAAGCCTAACCCAAATTATGACCACAACATATTCAAAAAGTGACTTACAATCACTGCTCAAATTACTATAGATTTAGTCAGTCCAGAAATTCTGGAAAAATTATAATCCAGCCAATTGTGGTTTTTGGGCCATAACTTGAGCTAAAAAACTCCAAATGGAGTGATTCAAAAAACGAAATGTAACTAGACAAAATAAGGAACAACTTTCATGTTGATCATTTTACCAAATTCCCACTGCAAAAATGACTAATGGAACAGTAAACACAAAGCTTGAAAACTGAAAATTTTGAACAATAAACATTAAGCTTAGAAATGGTATTGGCAACCAATACCAACAATTTTAGAATGCAAAATGTGGTATATTGGGAGTATTAGAACCAATGTACCTATTGCCTATACAAAAGTTAACATTTTAGTTGAATAATAAAATGAATAGTAATACCTAAACTTAAATTTTTATAATTGTACAATTTAAAGTGTAACATGCCCTAGTACACCTAGCAAGATTGGTTTGGATAGGTTGACATGCTAATAGGGTTCTATTAGCAGTACTGCATATGGCTTCATGCCATTCTGTGTTTCATGGCCTGCTATGCCATTCTGTGATAAAATAGCCTTTGGCTATGTTAATTGAGTTATTATACTTGAATTATATCCTTAATGATTATTACAGCTTATTAGCTGTTTTGTTGCACACCGGGAGACACAATGTGACCGATGGTGTGATGGTTCGAGGTACTTAGTACCCAGTGCCAGTTTACCCGTTTATCTAGTCCAGTCGACTAGTATGGGTTACTCGGGCAATGATAATGAATCTTACAAAATTTTAATCGAATAATACTGCAATAAATGCCAGAAATTAAGTCTACCAAAAATGTAAACCTACATTCTGTATATTTATGTTATTTTAGTTATTTTATTTTATATTGTCACCATTAAGCAAAATTGCTTACCGCGTCACTTTTGCCACGTGCAGGTAATGGAGACATAGCTGGGGAGCCCAGCAGACATCAAACAGGGTAAACTTTCAAAACTGCATACTGAGTCCAGAGTCACCTCACATTGCAGTGTATTTGGTAGGACATTAGGCCACTTTTAGCATTTTGGTATTTTGATATTTTGTATTTTGTCAACTTTCGTAATGTATATTATAAATTCATGTAATTATGCTTTTGATGTAATTATCTATGAACTATGTTCAGTAATAAATGTGAGCATTTCTCATTGAGTTGACTGTGATATGAATTGAATTTAATTTTGAGATACTGAAGTCAATTGAGAAATTGTTGAGAATATATTGGTGGTTGACTGAGAATGATGTGATGATTTTATTGGAAGTGTTTTTAACAGATTCAGAAGAACTATTTTTCTAATTTACAGCTGCACTTTGCCAGATTTTCTATAAAATTTGTGGAAAATTAAGATTAATAAAAAAGTACAAATAAAAAAGTAAAAAAGGTAAATTGAATTGAAAAATGATTTGGTGCTCCGGCATACTGTGTGGCATATCTTGCTTGGCTACACTGTAGATGGGTAAGGGGTGTCACATATAAAGATTTAGATCCTATGGCTAAAGCTTCAACAGTTGAGCCATTATCAATCTGGAGTCTAACATCTTGCGACTGCAAGCTGCTACTACTTGCTAGTTCCTGCATATCAAAAGTAATGTGAGAACTAGCACTAGTATCTAAAACCCAAGCTATAAATGAACTATGAGTATCATCAGAATCTAAATAACAAGACACAGACATACCTTTTGAATGTCTATCCTTCTTGTCCTTCAGAAAAGCAAGCTACTCTGGGCAGTTCCTTTTCCAGTGCCCATCCTTCTAGTAGTGAAAATGTTTTCCCTTGCCTTCGTCAGCTTCGGTCTTGCCCTTCTGCTTGGCTATCTTCTTGGAAGGTTCAGGAATTTGAGGTTTCTTATTCTTATTCTCCTTCTTCTTTTTGGACTTTTCAGCAGAAGAAGATGATGCAATCAAAGCCACCTCTTTTCCTTTATTGCCCGGCATATTCTTTAGGGTAATAACCAGCATGTTAAGCAACCCAGCCAAAGTACACTCTTACTTTGTTACATGGAAATTTGTCACAAAATTCCCAAATGACTCAGGCAGGGACTGAAGGATCAGATCCGTTTATAGGTGAAAATCCATGTGAAAATCAAAATGTTCCAGCTGCTCAATAAGCTGAATCATCTTGTGGACATGATCTCCTACATTCTGTCCCTCTGGCATCCTTATTCAGAATAACTGTCTAGATATCTCATATCTAGCATTCCTGCCGTGCTCACCATATAACTCTTACAAGTGAAGAAGGATCTCACTTGCACTCTACATGTTCTCATACTACTTCTATAACTCATTAGTCATAGAAGCAAGCATGTAACATTTGGCTCTCATATCATGCTCTTTTTACTTGTCCAAAGTGTTATGTTCCTCTTGAGTGGAGGTAAGGGATCAAGAACCTTTGAGTCTAAAACATATCCAATACGTTTTAGATTCAGGATAAGTTTTAAACTTCTTAGCCAATTAGAAAGATTATATCCCGTCAACCTATTATGATCAAGTATACTAGCAAGGATATTGGATGGTGGTGGTTATTGTGTGTCATTATTATCAGAAAATTAACTGCAGAAAATAACTAGATTAATTAGTAAATATATCAACTAATTAACCAAAATAATTATGGTCTTTTAGTCAAATTGGTCGTCCCACTAACTTGGCGAATCCTACACTTCCAAAGTAGGAAACAAAAATCCTAGTTGGATGAATTTCTAGTGGGTGATTGAATTCTTATAGTCTTATTGATCATCCTCAGGCACAACCATTATTGGAATTACAATAAACTATAAGTGAGCAACTCCTTGCCCATTACATCTCAAGTGAGGTTCAATCATTTATCTAGCCCCTAATGCTCAAAATCTCAGGCACGTCCATTATTGATTTATCTTGCATTAGTTAAGTTGATCCCATTGATCCAATAAACATGCAAATAATTTTAATGTCCTCAGGCACATCCATTATTAGCCATCAACTATTTACATGCTTACAACATCTCATGCTTAATAATTATTCTTAAAAAAATATCTTAAATTAAATGCATTACATGCAAGTATTTAAAATTTCTTAAAATAATTGCCTAAATGGAGGGCCATGATATAATTACTTTAATTATACTGTTTCCATCTTAATCATTTGTTTGAAAGATTTAGTGGTCAGCTTAATTACTATTATGGTCCCAATTTGCACATTATCCAATTGGCATGCATATATCATATACTTGTATACATTCTCATACATCTCATGCATACAATAAATAATATAGTATGATCATGGACTTTCTAAGGGATTCAATTTTGAGCCACCAAGAATTGAATCAGGACATTCCTAGGTATATTTCATTCATTCATTTTACAAGAGTTGCTGAGGGAGTACATAATCAATACTTGATCTTGATTTCCTCCCACTGGTCCCACTAATGCTCTTGACCTCCTTGATCTTCTTGCAATCCAATTACATTGTAATCCTTGGCATACCAAGACGAATTTACAAGAATATGGACTTTAAAGTCCTCAAATAAATAAAATTACAACCCAGATTATTACAACATTTATAATACATGGCACCAAAATAAAATTAATTATTTTACAACCCAAAGAAAAATAAAAGAAATAAATCCAATCACATTGGTCTTTTATTATCTATGATCATCCATCATGCATATTAGAATTTAACAATTAAATAAAATATACATGTATAAAAATTAAATTGAATATCATATATTCAATTAAAAATTAAATTTGAATCTCATTCAAATATTTTAAATTTAGAACCTCTTCCAAATTTAATTTTTATGAAAACAATTTTTCATAATTATTTGTGTAATTAGAATTGCTAATTAAACCATTTAATTAGTTTCTAGCTTAATTCTGGGTCAAAAATTATACAACATTTGCATAAAACCCAAAAAAAAAAAAAAACAAACGCGCCCTTAAGATGAAGAACACGCCCCTGGACTGAAGAACATGGGCTGAAATGGACCGGCACAGGGTGCCCCATGTTAACGCACAGGTCAACACGCCCTAGGCCGTGTTTAAGCCCAGAAACACGCCCACGTCGTGTTCTAGGTGGTAGATTTGTTCCTCTAGGTTTTTGACGATTCGAACCAACTTCAAATCAACCCAAATTTGATCCAATCATACAAATAAGCCTCATAAACAATCTAAATGGAAAATATAATGGCTCTGATACTAATTGAAGGAGCGGGAGCATGGAATTTAGTGCATTGGAGCATTGAATTTCAAATTTTTTCTTCTAAGGTTTCATGCATCATGCCACATCACTTATGTGCCTAATTAATTTCAATGCTCAATTGCATATTAAAATACTTTTAACATGCATTAGGATCTTTATTTGCCATTTAAGATTGTGAATTAACAAATTAATTCAATTAAACACTAATTTGAAAGAGGAATTTGGGCACTAACCTCTCTGATGCACTATGGATGCAATTAACACCTTTAGGAAGCTCCTAGGACCCAAGTGCTGTCCCTTTAGCTTATCCACACCAAGATCACCAATGGCAGCCCCAAAGTTTGCTTCTCAAGCCTTGCCAACCAATTATAATTTGGGGTTTTTGCTTTTGTAGAGGTTATATGTGTGTATAGGACACAAGAAACAATTTCTAGCAATTTTAATTTAAAGGGAATGAATGATTTCTCTTTGAATTGATGAAGAAAGCAAAAGGAGGTGGGGAGGGTGCTGTTGCCACCACCCTTGAGAAAGAGAGAATTATTTTTTTTTCTTCTTTCTTTCCCTTTTATAATTAGGTCAAATAATCACTTAATCCCTTTGCTATATGTCACCATCACATTAAATCTTATTTTTAATTGACTTAATCTCATTAAGCCAAGTGTCAAAGCTAGACTTAATCTTAACTTTGATCATCTTGCATGATAGGAAGACAAATGGCAAATTTATATAGTGCCATGTGTCACCATCTCATGGTGCCACATGTCACCATGTGAAATAACCAAATTATTCTTATGTTGTAATTTTGAGTTCTCAATCCAAAATCATTATTTCTCCTCTTCTAATAAATTTATATCAAAATATAAATTAACTAATTAATCTCTATCAATTAATTTCTCATAATTAAATTTATATTTAAACACTTTAAATATAAATTTAACTTATACTATACATCCAATAACCTAGATTTGGTTTCAAGCCATGCTAGGGACTTTGCAATCTCATTGCAAATCAAACCTATTTAATTAATCAATTAAACTCTTTAATTAATCAATTAAATCATATTTACTTGGTGATTAACTTATGTATGTGTGTAACTCACTAGGCTCATCACTAATTGGCAATGAGATATGATATTAACTCTTAATATCATCAGAACTCTTTCTTACCATAAATAATTTCTCTAAATCATTTTAGACATTTCATAGACCATGGTTGACACCTAGCATAGCGTGCCATAGCCACCCAATTAGTAACAAGAAATACGTTAAATGAACCTTTAATCATATGTTACCATGCACTAGAATCTCTCCGTTACAATATCTCAATTCGAGCTGGAGTTATGGTTAATGTCAAAACCCATTTGCTATGAACATTATGTTCTCTTTTAATTCTATTTCTTGATTAATTATATTTTCTTGTCAGAAACTCTTTTCTAACTAAATCTGTCACACCTTACTCCTCCGTAAGGTATAACATAATCTCATAGTACACCTAATGAATTACCGAACTTCGCCTACAGAGAACCCATTAAATATACTACAAGGGATTTTAAAACAATTTCCGCGCATTTTTTTTTCATGTTTTTTACAGGTATTAAAAACCTTTAATTGACACTAAGTCATAAATCAAATTTTTAGATATTTAAAATTACCGCAATATTTACAAAAATTCAGGCAGAGTGCCGGCTGTATTTTGAGAAAACAAATATTCAAAACCTGAAAAGAAACACACTCCCAATATTTCTTTCTCAACCACAACTCCAATACAAATCATTTTCATATCCTAATTCAATATAATCAACTCAATTAAATTTTCAAGCCATACTTATCATAAAGAAAACCATTCATTAATTTCAAAACTCAGGAAGAAATATGAATATTACGTTCATTAAGGTAATAAAATTAATATTACAAAAATATACAGATAAATAAATTCTCAAATTAATATTACAATAATTTGCATTTCATTGCATACCAAAATAATATTACAAGAGTTTTTGTACAACTGCTTAAATAATTTATGTACATATTATTACATGAATACATCAAAATCCAATGTATAAGGGCATACCTATGATATACCCGGGGCTAGTCCCAATATGCCTTCAAGGAATCTTACTCAGCCGCTTTATATTCCTTTCACCTGCGACAGCATACGAAGCTATCGCTGAGGTGAACTCAGTGGTGTGTAACTATAATTTAAAACATAATACACTATACATTGACAAAATTATAGAAAAGAATTTTTCACATCATGAAATTCATCAAATCAAAATCAATATTTTCAATGATACAAATCAAGTATTCAAATGACATTGATAAAAAAAAAAAAAAATTTAGCAATCATAACTGAACATTTAAAATAATTCCATCAATTTATGGAAATAAAGAGAAAATTTTACTAAAGTCAATTATGTGCAATTATCATTTTAGAAATCACCATTGCTCGTTTTCCAAAAACCATTCTTAATCTCACTAACTCTATGCAAGACTAATCCGTATGGGCCATCTTCGAAGTGATTCTCACTCCCTATGGTCGGGGAGATCGAATCGTCATGCACATTACATCCACACAACAAGTTACTTTCGAAAAGGGACAAGTTAAACTTAGATCTAACCTTTGATAAGAGGAGGATCTAAGCATTTGCATGTACCATGGTAATCAAAACAAAGCTAACTCCAGTGTCTCCTCAACAAATGAGGGATGGGTAATAACCAAGTCAAGAATCTATAGTGAGATATAAAATAACTTCATAAATTTCATTATTCTTTTTGTGAGCATAAAATTCACAATACAATTCAATTCAATTCAATGTCAATTCCAAGATCTAATAATTTTTGTGCCCATCACAATTCAAAACATATTTTATCCATTTCCCATGTAACCATATTCCAATCATAATTTTCCAAAGCAAAATTCTTTTCAATCTATAATAACAATAAAGTCATAATATAACCCTTTCCTAAAACTAAACTTATTCATAATGTAACCCATTTTCATAATTGTTGAAATAAGTTCAATGCTTGAGAAACATAATACATAAAGAAAATAAACTCATTTAATCAAAGGAAATATACAAAACATTATAAATGGAAAATTAGTTGTGCACAAACCTCTTTTGTTGACTCAATTTACTCCAATTTTCATTTTTCCTTCGAAGATCCTTTTCCAACTGAAACACATAATTTAAAGTCCTTCAACATCCATTCAATCCATTTCTAATAATTAATTTCAATAATTGCTTTGCAGACTTATCTTACTCATTACGGTTCTTAAATTTGGTCCTTTAAATTTTTGTGTATGGTGACCTTATTCATGGTACTATTTGAAGGAGCGGAAGCATGAAAAACACAAGTTTAGATCATTAAATTCAAAATTTTTCTTCTAGGGTCTCATGCATCATGCAAGATTCATTATTTATCTATTTGATTTCAATGTTAAACAGCATGTTAAAACACTTTTAATATATTTTTGGATCTACGTTTGCCATTTAAGATTTTAGAATTAACAGATTAATTCATTAGAACCCTAGATTAAATCAAGAACAAGTGCATTAACCTTTTGATGTACTATAGTTGTGTTTGGTACCTTTGGGAAGTACCTAGGACACCAGATGTTGTCCCTCTAGCTTGTCCACACCAAGATCACCAATGATAGCCCCTTGAACAGCTTCTTAAGCCTTTCCAATCAATTAGAAATTAAGGTTTTGCCTTTAGAGATGTTATAGATGTAAACAGGACACTAAAAATGATTTCTAGCAATTTTAAATCAAGAGAATGTTGGCAATTCTCTTTGAATTGATGAGAGATGAAGAAGAATAGAGGGAGAGGAAGACAAAGGTGGCGGCACACAATGAGAAAGAGCATATTGTTATTTTGTTCCTTCATCCTTTCCCTTATATAGCTAGGTCATCACTTAAAACCCTTGCCACATGTCAACTTCTGATTGGCTCTTAGTTTAATTGACCCAGTCACATTGTGCCAAGTGTCAAAATTAGATTTAGTCTTGACTTTGATCATCTTACATGATTAAAAGACAAATGGCAAGCTAATGTGTAGTGCCATGTGTCACCATCTCATGGTGCCACATGTCACCCTGTGAAATGACCAAAATACCCTTGTGTCTTAATTTTGACAACCTGAAATAATTATTTCTCTTCTTCTAATCAATTTATATCAAATATAAATTAATTAATTAATCTCTATTAATTAATTTCTCATAATTAAATTCATATTTAAACACTTTAAATATAAATTTAACTTATACTATACATCCAATAATCTAGATTTGGTTTCAAGCCATGCTAGGGACTTTGCAATCTAATTGCAAACCAAACCTATTTAATTTATCAATTAAACTCTTTAATTAATTAATTAAATCATATTTAACTTGGTGATTACTTGTGTATGTGTGTGATTCACTAGGCTCATCACTAATTGGCAATGAGATATGATATCAACTCTTAATATCATCAGAACTCTTTCTTACCATAAATGATTTCTCTAAATCATTTTATGCACCTCATAAACCATGGTTAACACCTAGCATAGCATGTCATGGCCACCCAATCATTCATAAGGTTTACCTTAAATGAACCTATAACCATATGTTACCATGCACTAGAATCTCTCTGTTATAAAATCCCATTTTGAGCTGGAGTCATGGTTTATGTCAGACCCCATTCGCTATGAATATTATGTTCTCTTTTAATTCTAGTTCTTGATTAAAAAGATTTTCTCATCAGAAACTCTTTTCTGATTAAATCTATCTGTCCTGGACAGGAACTTGAAACATCAAGAATAATTAAATGAACATATGATTTTATCCCTATTTACTTAGGGTAACAGATTCCATCTTGATCAACACTTACCTCCATATATAACTAGTAGGAGCCAACACATGCCTATATACCCATACATAGTACAAGTATGAAAGCAGTATCAAACTCAAACCACTTTTATACAAGATAACTGTGCTATCTCAGGTCTAAAGATTATATGCACTGATATGATTTATGACAATACATTGACAAGAGTAAACTCCATGTGCTTGTCATAAATGTCACTTGTTCGACCTGCTTATCATGCATAAGTGCCTATCATGTTTGTTATATGGCATGAGACTCACCATTCCATCTTGTATATAGCTCATATAAATACATTGGGAACAAACATGAATACAATCTTTCTGGACAAGTCATGTCTTGTGTGAAGTATCCTCGATTGTGAACCAATTTATGATACTTTGTGTTAGAAATACTGTCACTCATATTCTTAACAACTTAAGAATAAAATTTCTAACAAAATATCAATGGACCTCTTCTATTACACATAAATATATTATGTAAACGGAAAAGTGAAAATGCCTTTTATTAATAAAATATATACAATTTACATACTAAATGATATGCTCTAGGGCATACTACTAACACTATTCAAGTTAAAATATTGACTTTTTCATACTTAAGGGGTATGTTAATTGTAATGACACCCACATACCACATTTTAAGTGTCAAATTGGTTGGCCTTGGTTGCCATTTCAATTTCTAAACTTTCTAAGAGACATTGTAAATTTTCAGTTTTGGGTCACTGTATTCTATTGTTCCATTGGTCTAGTTACTGTAGGAATTTGGCTAACTATTCTTTGTCAAAGTTGTTCCTTATTGTCTTAGCTTTAATTCTCTTTTTTAATCACTCCATTTGGAGTTTTGTAGCTCAATTTATGCCTATTTTTCTAAGGCTGGCCGGATTTGTTACAACCCAGAATTTTGGGCACTTTTTGGTTCTGGCAATTTTGGTGACCCAACTTTGGGTGACAAATTGACTTGGTTATGGGCAGAATTTGGGTTTTTATTATGCACAAAAGTTGTAGTACTATGTCATAGCTTTCTAATGCCATAAAAATCAGGTCATTTGGACCTTCCTATACCAAGTTATGGCCAAATGAACAAACACTTGTTCATTTGGTTATTTTTGTATAGTGGCAGTGTGCAAATTCCGGGTTTAACCTAATTGTTCACTAATTTAGAGTCATTTTCAGGGCAGGGTTTCTACATGAAAATGGTGGCATTATGTGTCTAATTTCATTTCCAATTAGCCTCACACCAATTGGAGTGGCAGATTTACAGTTTTGATCCTTGAAGTGGACCAAGATCAGGCTGTCAAGATTTGGACCCCTACCAATCCGAATTTGACTTCACTTCTCACCATTCAAACACACCCTAATTGGTCCCAATTGACCATTTTGAGTCTTAATTTGGTCACTTTGGTTCAATTTCAAAAAGTCCTAATTTTTCCCCCTAATTTACCTGAGGGTCAAGAACCCTAATTATGCAATTTGTTCAATTGGTGCAATTAAAGTGTATAATCATCTTCTACCCACTTAATTACACTTACATACGATTTTAATTTCATCAAAATCATGCAAACTCTAGATCATTACATGTTGGCCGAAATTCCATTAGCGATCTACATACTTGATTTTGTTTCAATTTTTCACAATTTCTAGTGTAATTCAACTACTTAATTATGAATTTAAACATAAAATTGAAAACTAACCACCAACCTCTTTTGTTGAATTTCTCTGTAACACCCTCACAGTAGCAACTCCATACATTCTACTATTTTGGTGATCGGTGTCAGTCTGGACAGCTAGAATGTCTGCAACTATATTTAGACTGGAGTGAGGAGTCATAAATATCTCAAATAATGGTAAGAAAAATCTAGAAAAAATATTTTAGAAATAAAACACAACCAAGTTAAATAAGCGGGTGCCCTAGCGATGGGTGACCTAATGGGAAATTGCTGTCTTCACAGCTAAAAGCCCTAAACCCAAGGGAAATTCTGTTAAATAATTTTTGGGACTCCAAAGAAGAGTCATTGAGGTTTTGATGGCATTAGAATTCTAAGAAAATGCTTAGAAAAATTTTTACATTGGTACAGACAATTTTAGTCTGTTAAGCAAAACGAAGGGCATTTTGGTCATTTTGCCTTCAGAGACAATTTTTGATCGACTTGTCCATTTATGTAAGTCAAATATATGACATAAAATATGAATAAATATTGCTAAAAATTTAATTAAAAATGAGTAGAAAAGAAAAGAAAAGAAAATGAGTTAAAATTTGAAATATGACATCATATTATATCATTAAAAAGGGCCTCCACCAATCAAATTAAAACAAGCCTTTAAAAAACACTTAAAATGAGTTAAATGGGTAGAAATTAAGAAAGAAAATTCTATCATCCCTTACCTCTCAACCAACCGAAACTCATCCCAAACCCCAATCCTCTATTGAAGCTTTACTAAGCTTTATACCCACTCCATTTCACCTCAAAACCCCTCACTCTCTTCACTAAAATTCTTCCCCACAACTTAAACTATCACTATGCAGTAATTTTGTGACGCCCCTTACCCGTGTACATTATACCCGAGTAAGCAATGTCACACGGTGTACCGGCACCCTCTAATATACCTTAATAAATTTTTATCATGCTTTTGAATATAACTTGTGAAATATAATATATTTGAGTCATTTATTGAAATTATAATTTATTTGAGGTTCCGAAAATTTTATAGAAAATCATGGAGTACCGCTAAAAATGGAGAAAATAGCTTCTTGAACTCGTAAAAACACTTCCAATATTCATATCTCATCACTCAAACTCCAATATCAAAATCTCAACATTTTTCAATTTCATTTCTCAATCATTCATCTCATGTAATAATCAAGTATAAATCACAAATAAACATTCTCTTTTCCAATTCATAAACACAATTCTCATTATTTACATAATCATCAAAATACATTTCATAAGTTCAACTACATATGAGGAAATGAAAATTTAATTACAAAATAACAAAATGACACCTAGTGTCCTACTAATGCACTGTAGAAGTTGAGGTGACCGACCATGCAGAGCTGCAGGATGGTCTCACCCAGCCTGCGGTCTACTGGGCTCACGATCTGTATCTCCAGAACCTATGCGTGGCAAAAGCAATGCGCTAAGCAATAATGCTTAGTGGTGCAATAATAAAAAAAAAAGAAGTAGCAGAAAATAAATATGTATATGTCTTATTTGTTTTCTATCTGTTATATTCATTTATTTCTTTAACTTTGTCCATTTTCATTCATTTGGTTGCCCAAGTAACCTATACTAGACGACTGGACTGGATAAACAGTAAGCACTGGGTATCAAGTACCTCGCCGCCACACCATCGGTCACATATGTATCTCGATTGTGCATGTAATGCAACAAGTCAGTAAATAATATTAGGCACGAGGCCACATCTCAATACAAGGTCAGAATGGCTAAAAGCCATGAAATCACTGAAGCAACGAAAGCGTGAAAAACACAAGATTATACCATTGAATTCAAAAAAATTTCGCCTAGGGTCACATGTCATGCAAGATTTATTTTTATCTATTTGATTTCAATGATAAACAACATATTAAAACTCTTTTAATATGTTTTTGGATCTGTATTTTCCATTTAAGATTTTAAAATTAATCAGATTAATTTTAGAACCCTAGATTAAATCAAGAACGATTACACTAACCTCTTGATGCACCGCAAAGGTGTCTGCGCCTTTGAGATTCGTCTTCAGGACACCAAATGTTGTCCCTCTAGCTTGTCCACACCAAGAACACCTATGGCAGCACTTGAACAGCCTCTAAAGCTTTTTCTACTAATTAAAAATTCAAGTTCTGCCTTATAAGAGATTAGAGATGTAACAGACACTAGAAACAATTTCTAGTGTTCTTAATTCAAGAGATTGATGGCTAATCTCTTTGAATTGATGAGAGATGAAGAGAAATAGCTGGAGAGGCTCAAAGTGGCGTGACAAATGAGAGGAGAGGCTGCTGGTTATTTTTTCTTTTAATAACCACACTTAAATAGCAAGGTTAACACATTAAACCCTAGCCACATGTCACCTTTTGATTAGCTCTAGGTTTAAGTGACCCAATCACATTGTGCCAAGTGTCAAACCTATATTTAATCTTGATTTTAATCAACTTACATGATTAAAAAACATTTGGCAAGCTTATGTGTAATCCCATGTGTCACCATCTCATGGTGCCACGTGTCACACTGTGAAATGACCAAAATGCCCATGTGTCTTAATTTTGAGTTCTCAACCCAAAATAATTATTTTCTTCTTCTAAATAATTTATATCAAATATAAACTAATTAATTAATCTCTATTAATTAATTTCTCATCAATTAAATTCATATTTAAACACTTTAAATATAAATTTAATTTATACTACACATCCAATAATCTAGATTTGGTTTCAAGTCATGCTAGGGACTTTGCAATTTAATTGCAAACCAAACCTATTTAATTAATCAATTAAACTCTTTAATTAATTAATTAAATCATATTTAAATAGGTGATAACTTGTGTATGTGTGTGACTTACTAGGCTCATCACTAATTGGCAATAAGACATGATATCAACTCTTAATATCATCAGAACTCTTTCTTACCATACATGATTTATATAAATCATTTTTTGAACCTCATAGACCAGGGTTAACACCTAGCTTAGCATGCCATGGCCACCCAATTAGTAATAAGGTTTACCTTAAATGAACCTATAATCATATGTTACCATGCACTAGAATCTCTCTCACAAAATCCCAACTCAAGCCGAGTCATGGTTTATGTCAAACTCCATTTGCTATGAATATTATGTTCTCTTTTAATTCCAGTTCTTGATTAAAAGATTTTTCTCATCGTAAACTCTTTTCAATAAATCTATCTGTCTGCCAGAACTTGAAACATTAAGAACAATTAAATGAACATAGGATTTTATCTCTATTTACTTAGAGGAACAGATTCCATCTTGATCAACACCTACCTCCATATATAACTAGCAGAGCCAACACATGCCCATATACCCATACATAGTACAAGTATAAAAGCAGATCAAACTCAAACTACCTATATACAAGATAACTGTATATCTCAGTCTAAAGATTATATGCACTGATATGATTTATGACAAAACATCGACAAGAGTAAACTCCATGTGCTTGTCATAAGTGTCACCGTTCGCCTACTTATCATTTATAAGTGCCTATCATGTTTGTTATATGGCATGAGACTCACCATTCCATCTTATTTATATCTCATATAAATAACTTGGGAACAAACATGAATACAATCTTTCCGGATAAGTCATGTCCTTATTATGAAGTATCCTCGATTGTGAACCTATTTATGATACTTTGTGCTAGAAATATTGTCACTCATATTCTTAACAACTTAAGAATAATATTTCTAACAAAATATCAATGGACCTTTCTATTACACATAAATATATTATATAAACAGAAAAGTGGAAATGCCATTTATTAATAAAATATGTACAAGATACATACTAAATGATATGCTCTAGGCATACTACTAACAATCTCCCACTAGCACTAGAGCCATTCATTACAATATCTTAGACCTATCTTCTCAAGATGTCGGTCTAATCGAGTCTGTTACATAGGCTTAGTGAATGGATCACCGGATTTTCACCGATGCTATTTTCTCGCATGGCTAAATCGCTTGCCCAACTATATCTCCGATAATGTGGTAGTGCCTTTCTATGTGTTTGGATTTTGGGTGAGACCTTAGTTCCTTAGCTCAGATGACTATTCCATTGTTTTCACAAAGGTAATGGAACCGCCGACTCAATGGAAGGAACTACTGTAAGTTATGTCACGAACTTCTTTATCCAAACAGCCTTCCTTTGCAAAGATCCGATGCAAAGAATATACTCAGCCTCGAGTGGAATCTGCAAATGTGCTCGCTTGGAACTCTTCCAACTAACTGCACCTCCATTACAAATGAACACATATCCAGAGGTAGACTTTCTATCATCGATATCCGATTGGAAATCGTAATCGTGATAACCATCCAATTGCAAGTCTCCACCTCCATAAATCAAGAATAAATCCTTAGTTCTTCTCAAGTACTTAAGGATATTCTTGATACTATCCAGTTGTTCCAAACCTGGATTGGATTGATACCGCTAGTCAAACTAATAAAGATATGCGATATCCTACTAGTACAAAACATTGCATACATTAAACTTCCAATAGCCGAAGCACATGGAATCCTGGCCATCTTATCTCTTTCTTCAAGTGTCTTGGAGACATCTCTTTAGAAAGATGGATACCATGTCTCACTGGTAACAATCCTCTCTTGGAATCAAGCATGTTAAACCTCTTTAACACCTTTTCCAAGTATAGACTTTAGGATAAACCAATTATTCGTTTCGCTCTATCTCTATAGATGCGAATCCCAAGAATATAGGTTGCCTCCCATAAGTCTTTCATGGAGAATGTATTTGACAACCATACCTTTATAGTCTTCAACATACCTGTGTCATTACCCATCAACAGTATGTCATCCACATATAAGACAAGGAAAGTGATAGCACTGTCACTAACCTTCTTATATACACATGGCTCATCCTCATTTTTGATAAAACCAAAGGATTTAATGGCTTCATCAAAATGAATGTTCCAACTCCTCGAAGCTTGTTTCAACCCATAAATGGATCGCTTTAGCTTGCATACCTTGGAACCATCTTGGGATTCAAATCCCCTAGGTTGTTCCATGAAAATGTTTTCTTCAATGTATCCATTGAGAAAAGCCGCTTTGACATCCATCCGCCAAATCTCATAATCATAGTATGCTATTGCTAATAAAATCCTAATTGATTTAAGCATGGCAACAAAGTAGAAAGTCTCCTCATAGTCTATTCCTTGCCTTTGGCGAAACCCTTTCGCTACTAGCCTTGCCTTATAGGTCTCTACCTTTCCATCGTAACCAATTTTCTTCTTGAAAACCCATTTGTTCCCTATAGGTACAATACCTTGTGTGGGTCAACAAGATCCCAAACTTGATTCTTATACATGGAATCAATCTCAGATTTCATAGCATCAATCCATTTTGAAGAGTCTATATCTGATATAGCTTCTTCATAGGTAAGTGGATCATCTCCATGATCTACTTCTTCAAGAGTAGACAACTCTTGTTCTTCTTCATGAAGAAAACCATATCTCACTGGTGGGTGAGATACCACCGGTTGTTCTACGAGGAACAAATTGTAGATGTTTCATCAATGGGTATAGGTTGACTAGATGGATTTATATTCATCCGATCTGCTGGTTGGTCGAATTCTCCAATTCTAACTCTATTTGCCTTCCTTTGCCTCCTTCTTGAACAAACTGTTGTTCAAGAAATGTGGCTTCTCTACTTATCACAACCTTTTGTGAAGTAGGCAAATAAAAATAATATCCAAAACTATCTTTTGGATATCCAACAAATCGACCTTTTTCTCGATCCGGTCTCCAATTTATCGTTGTTCACTTTTTGATATGTCGACAACCCCAAATTTTAACATGCTTTAGACTTGGTTTTCTTCCATGCCATATCTCATAAGGTGTGGAAGAAACTGATTTTGATGGAATCCTATTCGTAATATACAAAGCTGATTCTAATGCAAATCCCCAAAAGAAGATTGGCATATCAGTATAGCACATAATACTACGTAACATATCCAATAGGGTACGATTTCTCCTTTTAGATACACCATTCAACTATGGCGTTCCTGGAGGAGTCAGCTGAGAAACAATGCCATGCTCTCTCAAGTATTCATAAAATTCAGTACTCAAATATTCACTTCCACGATCTGATCGAAGAGCTTTAATACTCTTTCCTGTTTGATTTTCTACTTGATTTAAATTCTTTGAACTTTTCAAAAGATTCATGTTTGTATTTCATCAAATACAAATACCCAAACCTTGATTTATCATCAAGAAAGGTAATAAAATAATGAAAACCCCTCTAGCCATTTCTTTAAACGGACCACATACATCACTATTTATTAGTTCCAAAATATTTTCCGCTCTTAGCCCTTGTCCAACAAAGGGTGATCTAGTCATTTTGCCCTGAAGGCAAGATTCACAAGTTGGAGTAGGCTCAGAGCCCAATGAGGATAGAATCCCCATTTTCTCTAATTTTGCAATCCTATCTTCTGCAACATAACCTAATCTTAAGTGCCAAATATATTTTGAATTTTGAGTTGATTTTCATCATGGCATTACATTCTTTTAGATTACTATACTCTGGACAGTGGAAACACTTTCCTGCTGGCAGTGGAAACACTTTCCTGCTGGTAGTGGAAACACTTTCCTTTACCTTTGTCAACTTTGATCTTTGTTTTCTGTTTATCTATTTTCTTGGAAGGACCAGGAATCTGAGGTTTCTTTTTCTTATTGCCCTTCTTCTTGTTGGACTTTCCAGCAGAAGAAGATGCAACCAAAGCTACCTCTTTCCTTTTATTGCTCGGCATATTCTTTTGGGCAATAACCAGCATGTTGAGTAAACCAGCTAAGGTGCATTCCTGTTTAATCATATGGAAATTTGTCACAAAATTCCCAAAAGACTCAGGAAGGGACTAAAGGATCAAATCCGTCTATAGTTGGAAATCCATGTTGAAGTCAAGATGTTCCAACTGCTCAATCAGCCGAATCATCTTGTGGACATGATCCCCAACATTCTCCCCTCACACATCCTCATACGGAATAGGCCTAGATATCTCATACCTAGCATTCCCGCCGTGCTCACCATACAACTCTTGTAGGTGAAGGAGGATCTCACTCGCACTGCATGTTCTCATGTTGCTTCAGAACTCATTACTCATGGAAGCAAGCATGTAACACTTAGCTCTCATATCATGCTCCTTCCACTTGTCCAAAGTTTCATGTTCCTCTTGTGTGGCCTCTGGAGGTAAGGGACCAGAACATTTGAATCTAGAACATATCCTATATGTTCAAGGTTCAGACAAGTTTCAAATTTCTTAGCCAATCGCAGATTAGGTCTGTCAACCTATTGTGATCAAGTATGCTTGCAAGGATATTGGATGGTGGTGGTTGTTTTGTGCTCATTTTATCGTAAAATTAATTGCAGAAAATAACCAGATTAATTAGTAAATGTATCATGTAATTAACCAAAATGATTATGGTCTTTTAATCAAATTGGTCCTCCCACTAACTTAGCGAATCCTACACTTCCAAAGTAGAAAACGGAAATCCTAGTTGGATGGATTTCTAGTGGGTGATTGAATTCTTATAATTCTATTGATCATCCTCAGGTACATCCATTATTAGAATTACAATAAACTATAAGTGATCAACTCTATGACCATCACATCTCATGTGAGGTTCAATCCTTTACCTAGCCCTTAATGCTCAAAATCTCAGGTACATCCATTATTGACTTATCTTGCATTAGTTAAGTTGATCCCATTGAGCCAGTAATTATGCAAATAATTTTAATGTCCTCAGGTACATCCAATATTGGCCACTAAACCATTTACATATTTACAACATCTCATGCTTAACAATTATTCTTAAGAAAATCTCTTAAATAAATTGCATCTTATGCAACTATTTAAAATTTCTTAAAATAATTGCCCCAATGGAGGGCCTATGTTATAATTACTTTAATTATAGCATTTCCAACTTAATCATTTTTTTGGAAGATTTTATGGTCATTCTATTTACTATTAAGGTCTCACTTTGCACATTATCCATTTAGCATGCATATATCATATAATTGCATACATTCCCATACATCTCATGCATTCATGGATAAGCAGTAAATATGGTATGATCATGGACTTTCTAAGGGATTCAATTCTGAGCCACCAAGAATTGAATCAGGGGCATTCCTAGGTGCATTTCATTCATTCATTTTACAAGAGTTGCAGAAGGAGTACATAATCAACACTTGATATTGAATTCCTCCCACCGTCCCACCAATGCTCTTGACCTCCTTGAACTTCTTGCAATCCAATATTACATAGTAATCCTTGGCATACCAAGGCGAATTTACAAGAACTTAAATAAATAAAATTACAACCCAAAAATATTACAAACTTAATAATATATGCCCAAAATAAATTAATTAATTTACAATCCCAAAGAAACATAAAAGAAATAAATCCAATCACATTGGTCTTTTATAGTCCATGATCATCCATCATGCATATCACTATTTAACAATGAAATAAAACATACATACTTAAATTAAATTGAATATCTCATATTCAACTTAAAAATCCAGATTTGAATATGATTCAAATAAATTTAAAAATTCAGATTTGAATCTCATTCAAACAAATTTAAAAATTCAGATTTGAATCACATTCAAACAACTTCAAAAATTCAGATTTGAATCACATTCAAACATTTTTTAAAAAATCAGATTTGTATCACATTCAAATATTTTTTAAAAAATCAGATCTGAATTTTATTGAATCAATTTTAAAAAATCAGATTTAAATATGATTCAAACAACTTTAAAAATTCAGATTTGAATCACATTCAAACAACTTTTAAAATTCAGATTTGAATCACATTCAAACAATTTTTAAAATTCTGATTTGAATCATAATTTAATTGTGTGATTAAAACTACTAATTAAACACTTTAATTAGTCAAAGAATAGGCCTTAGATCATACAACAATTGCAGAATTAAAAGCCAAACCTTGAACCACCCATGGAACCATAGTTGCCGCCACCAATGGTGGCTTCACCATATGTGCCGCCACCTCTTGATCCAACCAGCAATGAATCAATCATCTCATGATCAAATCACACAATTAAATCATATAATCAACAATCTAAATGGCAAATATAGTGGCTCGATACCAATTGAAGCAGGCGTGAAAAACACAAGATTATACCATTGAATTCAAAAAATTTCGCTTAGGTCACATGCACCATGCAAGATTTATTTTTATCTATTTGATTTCAATGATAAACAACATATTAAAACTCTTTTAATATGTTTTTGGATCTGTATTTGCCATTTAAGATTTTAAAATTAATCAGATTAATTTTAGAACCCTAGATTAAATCAGGAACGATTACACTAACCTCTTGATGCACTGCAGCGTGTCTGCGCCTTTGAGATTCGTCTTCAGGACACCAAATGTTGTCCCTCTAGCTTGTCCACACCAAGAACACCTATGGCAGCCCTTGAACAGCCTCTAAAGCTTTTTCTATTAATTAGAAATTCAAGTTCTGCCTTTTAAGAGATTAGAGATGTAAACAGGACACTAGAAACAATTTCTAGTGTTCTTAATTCAAGAGATTGATGGCTAATCTCTTTGAATTGATGTGAGATGAAGAGAAATAGTTGGAGAGGCTCAAAGTGGAGTGACAAATGAGAGGAGAGGCTGCTAGTTATTTTTTCTTTTCATAACCACACTTAAATAGCTAGGTTAACACATTAAACCCTAGCCACATGTCACCTTTTGATTAGCTCTAGGTTTAAGTGACCCAATCACATTGTGCCAAGTGTCAAACATATATTTAATCTTGATTTTAATCATCTTACATGATTAAAAAACATTTGGCAAGCTTATGTGTAATCCCATGTGTCACCATCTCATGGTGCCACGTGTCACACTGTGAAATGACCAAAATGCCCCTGTGACTTAATTTTGAGTTCTCAACCCAAAATAATTATTTTCTTCTTCTAAATAATTTATATCAAATATAAATTAATTAATTAATCTCTATTAATTAATTTCTCATCAATTAAATTCATATTTAAATACTTTAAACATAAATTTAATTTATACTACACATCCAATAATCTAGATTTGGTTTCAAGTCATGCTAGGGACTTTGCAATTTAATTGCAAACCAAACCTATTTAATTAATCAATTAAACTCTTTAATTAATTAATTAAATCATATTTAAATAGGTGATAACTTGTGTATGTGTGTGACTTACTAGGCTCATCACTAATTGGCAATGAGACATGATATCAACTCTTAATATCATCAGAACTCTTTCTTACCATAAATGATTTCTCTAAATCATTTTATGAACCTCATAGACCATGGTTAACACCTAGCATAGCATGCCATGGCCACCCAATTAGTAATAAGGTTTACCTTAAATGAACCTATAATCAAATGTTACCATGCACTAGAATCTCTACATTACAAAATCCCAACTCAAGTGAGTCATGGTTTATGTCAAACTCCATTTGCTATGAATATTATGTTCTCTTTTAATTCCAGTTCTTGATTAAAAGATTTTTCTCATCGAAACTCTTTTCGAATAAATCTATCTGTCTGGCCAGTAACTTGAAACATTAAGAACAATTAAATGAACATAGGATTTTATCTCTATTTACTTAGAGGAACAGATTCCATCTTGATCAACACCTACCTCCATATATAACTAGCAGGAGCCAACACATGCCCATATACCCATACATAGTACAAGTATGAAAGCAGTATCAAACTCAAACTACCTATATACAAGATAATCGTGCTATCTCAGGTCTAAAGATTATATGCACTGATATGATTTATGACAAAACATTGACAAGAGTAAACTCCATGTGCTTGTCATAAGTGTCACTGGTTCGGCCTACTTATCATTTATAAGTGCCTATCATGTTTGTTATATGGCATGAGACTCACCATTCCATCTTATTTATATCTCATATAAATAACTTGGGAACAAACATGAATACAATCTTTCGGATAAGTCATGTCCTTATTATGAAGTATCCTCGATTGTGAACCTATTTATGATACTTTGTGCTAGAAATATTGTCACTCATATTCTTAACAACTTAAGAATAATATTTCTAACAAAATATCAATGGACCTTTTCTATTACACATAAATATATTATATAAATAGAAAAGTGGAAATGCCATTTATTAATAAAATATGTACAAGATACATACTAAATGATATGCTCTAGGGCATACTACTAACAATCACAGAATGGCATATTGCCATGTGCAGTACTGCTAACTGAACCCTATTGGCATGCCAAACTATCCAAACCAATCTTGTTAGGTATACTAGGGCATTTGATACTTTAAAATTCTTCAATTTGTGAATTATAAGTTTTGGTGTCACTATTTACTTCATCGGTCAACAAAAAAAGTTTACTTTTGGATAGAAAATAGGTGCATTGGTTTTAACACTCCCAACGTACCACATTTTACATTTAAAACTTGTTGGAATTGAGCACCCATACCATTTCTAAACTTAAAACCAAGAGGGCAGAATTTTCAGTTTTTGAAGCCTAACTTTACTGTTCCATTAAGCATTGTTGCAGTGGGAATTTGAGGAAATGGTAAACATGAAAGTTGTTCCTTTTTTTGTCTAGTTGAATTTCCTTTTTTGAATCACTCCATTTCGAGTTTTGTAGCTCTAGATATGGTTCAAAAACCACAGCTGGCCGGATTGAAAAAACTGCAGAATTACCAAATCTACAGTACCATGAACAGTGACTGTGACTGCCATTTGGGTTAGGTTCTGGTCATAATTTGGGGTAGGTTTCTTCATGAAAGTTGTTTTTCTATGTCTTAACTTATTTTTGTAAAAATTTCAGGTCAATTGACCATATCTACAGTGAGTTATGGCCAAATGAACAGTTACTGTTCATTTGGTCATTCTGCAGAATCAGTTTGCAGGGTATCCGGATTGGAGCCAACTTTTGGTCCACTTGCTTTGGTCTTTTGGGCATGGTTTCTTCAGCAAAAATGTGCCATTATAAGTCTAGTTTCATGTCCAATTGGCCAAACACCAATTGGACCTACACAGCCAAAGTTATGGCTGTCTAAGTGGGCTGGAATCACAACCTCATTGCTGCTGTCACTAGGCAGCCTACACATTTCACTTTGCCATGCATTAGTTCACTTCAAATTATGATTAACTTGCCTCAAATGGTCACTAATTGACCATTAGATTGTCCATTAATCATTTCATAAACCAAGTCCACATTTTACTCCCAAAACCCTAGTTCAAATTCATGGTTTACACAATTTACTTTAGTTAGCTACTAATTCATTATTCTTATGTTTATAAACTTCAAACATGATTTCTAGTTCACTCCAAGTTCATCAAAAATACTCATTCCTATTCCTTCAATAGGGCTGCCGAAATCCATAGTGTGTATACACATAATTTTTATTCATTTAAGTTACAAATTCTTACTCAATTCAAGTTACTAACAAGGAAATAAAGAGCTTAAGTATATATGTGCACTAACCTCTTTGTAGGGCAGAATTTTCCAAGCTTCAACTTCACTTTCTTTTGTTTTCTTGGCTGCCAAACACTCTAGCAAGGTTGGGTGACAAATTTTAGTGAAGACAACTAGGGCTTTTGGTGGAAGAAAGCTAGGGAAAATCAAGCTTGAAAAAGCTCGCAAATAGGTAACAATGGTGGAGGTTCACAAGCTCGCAAATAGGTAACAATGGTGGAGGTTCACGGCAAGAGGAAGAAAAAGAAAGAGAAGTCTGATTTTCTTTCCATTTTCCAGCCCATTTTGTCTTTTTAAACAAATTTAGTCCATGTTTCTAGCTTTAGTAGTTAAAGGCACACTAATGACATCATGTGATGTCATAAATTCCCATTTAATTCATTTTTTTTTCTTTTCTTTTCTACTCATTTTCAATTCAATTTTTAGTAATATTTATTCATATTTTAGATCATAATAATTATTTACTTAACTGGACAAGTCGACCAAAAATCGTCTCTGAAGGCGAAATGACCAAAATACCCTCCGTTTGGCTTAACGGGTCAAAATTGTCTGTACAGATTGAAAAATTTTCCTAAATATTTTCTTGGCATTCTAATGCCATAGGAACCTCAATGACCCTTCTCTGGAGTCCCAAAAATTATGTTATGAATTTTTACCCGGTTTAGGGCTCTAGTTGCGAACCGCAACTTCCTCTCAGGTTACCCATCGCTTGGGCACCTACCATTTAACTTGGTTGTATTTTATTTCTAAAATTTTTCCTAAATTTTTCTTATTAATATTTAAGTTAATTATGGTTCCTCACTTTAGTTTAAATATTTTTCCGACGTTCTAGCTATCCGACCGACATCGTCACCGAATGTAGAATGTACGGAGTTACTACCGAGGGTGTTACAACTCTTCCTCTAATTTAAATTTCGTCCTCGGTTTAATTGATGCAAACAATTGAGGGAACTGTTGCCTCATCGTCTCTTCACTTTCCCAAGTTGCCTCCTCGGTGTTGTGGTGCCTCCAAAGCACTTTCACTGGAATCGCTTGTTCCTCAATTCTTTACTTCCCGAGCCAGATCCGTAGAGGTTCTTCTTCATATGTCAAATCCAGCTTGTATTTCAATTTCTTCCCGAGATGACATGTGAAGGATCTGAGCAGTATCTTCGAGCATGGACACGTGGAACACATTGTGGATCTTGTCTAGCTCGTGGTAAAGTTAGCTCAGAGGCTACCGACCCACACGCTCAATGACTTCATATGGGCCAATGAACCTAGGGCTTAACTTACCTTTTCTTCCAAACCTCAATACCTTCTTCCACGGTGACACCTTGAGGAACACTTTGTCGCCAACCGCATATTCTATTTCTTTTCTCTTCAGGTTGGCATAAGATTTCTGTCTGTTTGAGGCAACCTTCAAGTTGGCTTTGATTAGTTTCACTTTCTCCTCAGTCTGTTTCACCAGGTCTAGCCCCACCAGTTTGTCTTCGCCCAATTCAGTCCAGCACACTGGAGTTCTACATTTTCTCCCATACAGTGCTTCATATGGGGCCATTTGGATGCTAGCTTGGTAGCTATTGTTGTATGCAAATTACGCGATGGAAGGTATCTATCGACTTCCTCAAACTCAATGACACAACTCCTCAAAGATATCCTCAAGGACGACATATTTTTCATGTTATTGTTATCATTTTAATTCAATATTTGTATCAATTCCATTGGTTTCAATTGTTTACCTGGATTACTCTTTCTGATTGCCCATCCATCTGAGGATGGAAAGCTGTGCTAAAGTGGAGTTGTGTACCCAAGGACTCATGTAACTTCTTCCAAAATCTCGATGTAAACCTTGGGTCTCGATCAGATATGATGGAAAGTGGAATTCCATGCAGTCTAACTATCTCACTGATATACAATTCTGCTAACTTCTCCAGTGAGTAGTCAGTCTAATCGCGTAAAGTTTCTTTGAATTAGTCAATCTATCAACTATCACCCATACCGCATCATTTTTCTTACGGGTGAGAGGTAGACCACTTACAAAATCTATGGTGACCCGATCCCATTTCCATTCAGGTATGCGTATAGGCTGTAGCAAACCCGATGGAACTTGATGTTCTGCCTTGACTTGCTGACATGTCAAGCATTTAGTCATGTAGTCAGCTATGTCTTTCTTCATACTGTGCCACCAATACGAAGCTTGGATCATGATACATATTTGTACTTCCCGGATGCATAGCATAAACACCGGTATGTGCCTCTTTCAGAATCGCCTTCAATTCCCCATTATCCGTACACACAGTCTTCCTTTGTAATACTGAGACACCCATCCTGCTTTCACCCCATAGTCGCTTTGCTTTTCCCTCCGAGATTTTGCTCATAATAGCCATTAACTTTTCATCGCCTTTTGCCCATCTAAAATCTGGCCAGAGTTTGGCCTCACTTGCAACTCGGCCAAAATAGCTCCATCTCGAATCAAAGTTAGACGGGCATTCAATGATCTCAAAGTCGTGATGGACTTTCTCGCTCAAAGCATCAAGAACTACATTTGCCTTCCTGTGATGATAGTCAATTACACAATCATAGTCCTTCAAGAACTCAATCCATCGCCTCTATCTAAGGTTGAGTTCCTTCCGTTGGCAAATATTTTAAACTTTTGTGGTCTCGTAAATGTAGCACTTTTCACCATACAAGTAATGCCTCCATATCTTCGGTCGTAAGATAATTGCCGCAAGCTCTAGATCATGGGTAGGATAGTTCTGTTCATGTGGCCTTAATGCTGGAAGCATAGGCAATCACCTTTCCTCTTGCATCAATACACACCCTAACCCATTATGTGAGGCATCACCGTGGACTACAAAGTCCTTTCTCGACCTCGTGTGTTAACACCGGTGCCTCTAACATAGCCTTCAACTTCTCAAACTGGTCTCGACACTTGTTATTCCAACAACCGACATTCTTGTGTAACAACTTGGTCATTGGAGCAACTATTAAGGAAAATCCCTTCACAAATCTCTGTAATACCAATTAGCCCCAAGAAGCTTCTGACCTCAATTGTATTTCTGGGAGGCTTCCATTCCATCACTGCTTCTATTTTCTTGGGATCCACCTAATCCCATGAGCTGACACTATGTGTCCAAGGAATGCAATCTCATTCAACCAAAAGTCACACTTTGACAACTTAGCATATGACTTCTTTTCTCTCGTGGTTTGCGTAACAATCCTCAAATGTTCATCATGTTCTTCCCTGGTCTTGGAATACACCAAAATATCATCAATAAAAACCACTACGAACCGATCTAAGTGTGGATGGAAGATATGGTTCATAAGGTCCATGAATGCCGATGGTGCATTTGTTAGGCCAAAGGGCATCACTAGAAACTCATAATGCCCATATCGGGTCCTGAATGCAGTCTTTGGCACATCCGCATCCTTCACCCTCAATCGATGATACTCGATCGAGATCAATTTTGGAAAATACTCGCTTCCCTTCAATCGATCAAACAAATCATCAATTCTAGGCAACGGATATTTGTTCTTCACGGTCACTTTATTCAATCCCAGAATCAATGCATAGCCTCAAAGTCCCATCCTTCTTTGTCACAAACAGCACTGGAGCTCCCCATGGTGACACACTGGGGCGTATGAACCCCTTATCAAGCAACTCTTGCAACTGAGTTTTCAACTCCCTCAATTCCGTGGGTGCCATCCTATAAGGAGCAATGGAAATGGGTCAGACTTTGTGCAGTTGTCTCAATAGCAAATTCAACTTCCCTTTCGGTTGCAAACTGGTAATTCTTCAGAAACACATATGGGAAGTCTTTTCATGGGTATGTCACTCGGGTTTGGCTTAGCCAACCTAGTATCCACCACATGTGCTAGGTAGGCTTCACAGCCTTTTCTCATCATTCTTCTTGCAACTGTGGCTGAGATGACATTGGACAAGAAATCTGTCCTTTCCCCCACAACTGTGATCTCATTACCCCCAGGAGTTTTCAAAGAAATCCTCTTCAATTTACAATCAACCATTGCCTGATGACGTGACAACCAGTCCATTCCCAAAATCACGTCAAACTCGTGGAAGGGCAACTCAATCAGGTCTGCCAAGAATTTATACCCCTAAATCCTTAACGGCAACCCTTGTATACTTTGTTCACCACTACACTGTGGCCCAATGGATTAGTGACCAGAATGTCTTGGTCACTCTCCCCTACTAGTATCCCCCTTTCTACGGGTAGGTTGATGCAGATGTATGAATGAGTGGATACTGGATCCACCAATGCATGCACAGGTGTATTGTAGAGGGAGAACGTACACCTGATTACGTCCGGGTCATCTTGCTCCTCCTGAGCTCTCATAGCATAAGCTCTTGCAGGTGGTCCGCTATCGTGCCTCTCATCGCTCAGATGTGCCTTTGTGATGGTCCCACACCTCAGATTTGCCGATTTTCTACCCCTCTGTGCGAGCAAGTCGGTCCGCTTGTGTTGGAGCATTGTAGTAGTTCTGCGTGGACAATTCTTCAACTCGATGCTCTGTTGACCCACAACTTAAGCGAGCACCCACTCTCCAACACTCCTTGTGCCATTTCAAGCGGTGTGGACATGCGAGAAGATCTTGGGGCTAGTCCTCGAACCCCATCCTGAGAGTCGCCACCGATGGTGTGGTGACCTCTCCTAGGGGTAACGTGGCACTGGGTCCCGAGGTCGACCACGACCTTGTGGATGGCCCGAACTCTGCACTGATGGACCTTTAAACCTCTTCCAGTGCAGAGATGAACTAGACGGCCGGGCCCCTCTTCTCCGCTCATCCCTTCCAGTCTGCTCACTGATTCTTACTTTTTCAACCTTTATTGTAGCTTCCACTAACTTGGTAAATTCTGTGATTCCCAGGGCAGTGAGCTAGATCTTTATGTTGTCATTTAGTCCCTCTTCAAATCTCTTATACCTTTCAGCTGCATTAGGGACTATCTCCCTTCCGTAGCGGCTTAATCATACGAATTCCTTCTCATACTCGGCCACTGACAACTGTCTCTACCTCAGATTAATAAACTCTCTTCTTCTCTCTTCCAGGTATACAGTACCCACATATTTCTTCTTAAATTCGGAGAGGAAGAAGTCCCAAGTTATAACTTCTGATTGCACTTCACTGGATACCGTGTCCCACCATTCATGAGGATCATCTTGCAGTGAGAATCTGACTTCCAAATTTTGCTCTGGGTGCAAAGTGGAGTTGTTTTAAAACTCTACACTGCCTGTTCAACCAATTTTTGGTCAGAAGAATCATCTTCTCTCTTGCTAAAGAAATCCACTGCTCCAAACTTTCTCAATTTTTCCAAGTGTGATTTTGATTGTGGAGGTGGTGGTGGTGGTGGTGCTGGCATTACCCTAGCCATTTGTCTAAAGAATTCGGCCATTTGCTGAAACATGGCCTGTGGAGGCTTAATAGGCTCTGCTTGAGCCGGGCGAGGTTCTCCCATACCCCTGCCTCAATTGCCGCAGTGGAGCATGACTCTCCACTTCTTCCTCAACTGCTCTCTGTGACGTAGGGTCCATATCCTATTCAAAATAACAAAGACAAACAGATCTGTATTAGTGTCACCTCGACTCTTACAAATGCAATGCATGGTATGGACTCAATCTAGGCCCAGAAACGCCTAAACCGTACTCTGATACCACTAAATGTGACGCCCCTTACCCGTGTACAGTATACCCGAGTAAGCAATATCACACGGTGTACCGGCACCCTCTAATATACCTTAATTAATTTTTATCATGCTTTTGAATATAACTTGTGAAAAATAATATATTTGAGTCATTTATTGAAATTATAATTTATTTGAGGTTCCGAAAATTTTATAGAAAATCCGGCGGAGTACCGGCTAAAAATGGAGAAAACAGTTCTTCAGAACTTGTGAAAAACACTTCCAATATTCATATTCAATCAATTCCAAACTCCAATATCAAAATCTCAACATTTTTCAATTTCATTTCTCAATCATTCGTCTCATGTGATAATCATGTATAAATCACAGATAAACATTCACTTTTCCATTCATCAAATTATGATTAACTTGCCTCAAATGGTCACTAATTGACCATTAGATAGTCCATTAATCATTTCATAAGCCAAGTCCACATTTTACTCCCAAAACCCTAGTTCAAATTCATGGTTTACACAATTTACTTTAGTTAGCTACTAATTCATTATTCTTATGTTTATAAACTTCAAACATGATTTCTAGTTCACTCCAAGTTCATCAAAAATACTCATTCCTATTCCTTCAATAGGGCTGCCGAAATCCATAGTGTGTATACACATAATTTTTTTTCATTTAACTTACAAATTCTTACTCAATTCAAGTTACTAACACGGAAATAAAGAGCTTAAGTATATATGTGCACTAACCTCTTTGTAGGGCAGAATTTTCCAAGCTTCAACTTCACTTTCTTTTGTTTTCTTGGCTGCCAAACACTCTAGTAAGGTTGGGTGACAAATTTTAGTGAAGACAACTAGGGCTTATGGTGGAAGAAAGATAGGGAAAATCAAGCTTGAAAAAGCTCGCAAATAGGTAACAATGGTGGAGGTTCACGGCAAGAGGAAGAAAAAGAAAGAGAAGTCTGATTTTCTTTCCATTTTCCAGCCCATTTTGGCTTTTTAAACACATTTATGCCATGTATCAACACTTGAGTGGGTAAAGGCACACTAATGGCATCATGTGATGTCATAAATTCCCATTTAATTCATTTTTTTTCTTTTCTTTTCTACTCATTTTCAATTCAATTTTTAGTAATATTTATTCATATTTTAGATCATAATAATTATTTACTTAACTGGACAAGTCGGCCAAAAATCGTCTCTGAAGGCGAAATGACCAAAATGCCCTCCGTTTGGCTTAACGGGTCAAAATTATTCTGACGATTGAAAAATTTTCCTAAATATTTTCTTGGCATTCTAATGCCATAGGAACCTCAATGACCCTTCTCTGGAGTCCCAAAAATTATTTTATGAATTTTTACCCTGGTCTAGGGCTCCTAATTGCGAGAACCGCAACTTCCCTCTGGGTTACCCATCGCTTGGGCATCGGCTCATTTAACTTGGTTGTATTTTATGTCTAAAATTTTTCCTAAATTTTTCTTATTAATATTTAAGTTAATTATGGTTCCTCACTTTAGTTTAAATATTTTTCCGGACGTTCTAGCTGTCCGGACCGACACTGGTCACCGGAACAGTAGAATGTACGAAGTTGCTATAGGGAGGGTGTTACAAATTTGAAGAGGAAATTGTGAAGATTTACAAGCTCAAGTTGGAGCTCCAAAGAGGTTAGTGTCTAATATCTTTAGTTTTCTTTAAATTCATGTCTAGGAAGTTGAATTAAGTTGAAAAATTATAAGGAATTGAAATGAAATCCATTGATATGCCCACTCTACATTTTTGGCAGCCATGGTCATCTTAGGGTTGTGATGATTTTCTTTGATTTAAATGAGTGTATAGGCTGCCCTTGATATGAATGTATCACTTAATGTAACATCCTCCCAGTAGCAACTCCGTACATTCTACTGTTCCAATGACCAGTGTAGGTCCCGACAGCTAGAACGTCCGGAAAAATATTTAAACTAAAGTGAAGAACCATAATTAACTCAAATACTAATAAGAAAATTTTAGTAAAAATTTTAGAAATGAAATACAACTAAGTCAAATGAGCCGGTGCCCAAGCGATGGGTAACCCAGAGGGAAGTTGCGGTTCTCGCAACGAGGAGCCCTAGACCCGGGGGAAAAATTATAAAATAATTTTTGGGACTCCAGAGAAGGGTCATTGAGGTTCCTATGGCATTAGAATGCCAAGAAAATATTTAGAGAAAATTTTCAATTGGTACAGACAATTTTGGCCCGTTGAGCCAAACGGAGGGCATTTTGGTCATTTCGCCTTCAGAGGTGATTTTTGGCCGACTTGTCCAGTTAAGTAAATAATTATTATGATCTAAAATGTGAATAAATATTGCTAAAAATTGAATTGAAATTAAGTAGAAAAGAAAAGAAAAGAAAAATGAAAAAAAATGGGACTTTTGACATCACATGATGTCACTCACTTACTCCCAACCAATCACAAGTTAACAAGCTTTCTTAAATCACTTAAAACATACAAAATGGACCAAAAAATTCTGTTCATCTTCTTCTTCTTCTTCCTCAAAACGTGAAGCTCTCCTCCCTCACTCCTCCATTAACAAACTTTCTAAAGCTTCAAATTTCCATGCTTCCTCACCCTAAAACCCCTAAGTCCCTTCACTAAAAACTTGTCTCTACCTCTTGGGAAGTGTTTGGCAGCCTAGAAAAGGAAAGAAAGTGAAGATTAAAGTTGGAAAATTCTACCCTACAAGAGGTTAGTGCCTAATTCCACTTATATCTCTATTATTCCATGTTAATGACTTAAAATAAGTATGAATTTGTGAACCAAATGAATAAAAGTTAAGTGTATGTAGCCCATAACTTTTGGCTGCCCTAAGGAAGGAACAAAGGTGGAGTGTTTTTGATGGTTTTAATGGACTTAGAATGAATTAGAGATTATGTTTAAGGTGTATATACACATAAATAATGAATGGAAGTGCTTAATTAGGTGTATGTGTGAATCATAAGGGAAAACTAGGGTTTTGAGAAGTGAAAAATTGACTTGGCTTAGGAAATTGTTAGAGAACATCTTAATGGTCAATTAGTGACCATTTTAGGTATGTTGACCATGAATTGGACTGAAAAATAGTATAGCCAAGTGAATGTGTAGGCTGCCTTGTTAGTGCAGCAGAGTGACTAAAAATTCAGTCCACTTGGACTGCCATAACTTGGGCTGTGTTAGTCCAATTGGTGTTTGGCCAATTGGACATGAAACTAGGCTTATAATGGCACATTTTTGCTGAAGAAACCATGCCCAAAAGACCAAAGCAAGAGGACCAAAACTTGGCCCCAATCCGGAGCCCCTGCAATAAAGACTGCAGAAATGACCAAATGAACAGTAACTGTTCATTTGGCCATAACTCACTGTAGATTTGGTCAATTGACCTGAAATTTGTACAGAAACAAGTTAAGACATAGACAAAAACTTTCATGAAGAAACCTATCCCAAATTATGACCAGAACCTAACCCAAATGGCAGTCACGCATCGCTTCAAACTCGCAACTCCAGATTTTCATTTGAGCAGCAATGTTTGGAGGACTATAACTCTCTCTAGAAAACTCGGATTTAGGCGATTCTTGAACTCATGGAAACCTAAGGCATAGTATAACATTTCATATGAAGAAAGTTAGACCAAATTATGAACTTAACTTGATCAAATTACTGACCAAAGTTGGACCAAAAATGCGGACTCCAAAATCTCAAAGATGAATAAACAGACGTGAATAAGAAACTTATTTTGGCCATAACTTGAGCTACAAAACTCCAAATGGAGTGATCCAAAAAAAGAAATTCAACTAGACAAAATAAGGAACATTTTTTATGAAGGAAGTTTTGTCAAATTCCAACAGTAAATCGACCAATGAAACAGTGCAACTTCGGAGCACCAAAACCGAAAATTGGCAATTTTGCCAAAATGACCTAAGCTTTGAGAAAGTGACCAAAACCAACAAGTGTTAAATGAAAATGTAGTATGTTGGAAGTGCCAAAGTCAATGTACATATTTTCTATGCAAAAGTCAACATTTTAGTTGACTAATGAAGTGAATAGTGACATGAAAACTTGAAATAAGCTTGGAAATGGATTTGGTAATTGATTCCAACAAGTTTTAAATGCAAAATGTGGTACATCGGGAGTGTTAAAACCAATGTACCTATTGTCTATGCAAAAGTCAACATTTTTGTTGGCCAATGAGGTGAATAGTGATACCAAAACTTGAAATTCAAAATTTGAAATTAGAAATGCATCTAGGGGACTTTAAATTGCAATTGGCAATTAATACTAGTAAATGTAAAACTCAAAATGTGGGATCTTGGTGTAATTAGAATTAATATATCCATTATGTATAAAAAGGTCAACATTTTGGTTGACTAGTATGGTGAATAGTAATCAAAATGATTAGTGAATTAAGATGAAGACCTAGAACCAATTCTAAGCTTAAATGCTTAGAATTGTATGACAAATATGGACTATGCATCCTAGTCAAAATTGTTAAAAAGAAATTAGGCTATAAATTTTAAATCCATGAAATATTCATGGATTACTTAAAACATGAAAAATAAGTCACCTAATTGATGTGAATAGATAGTTAGGGCATATATGCCCATCACAAATGGAATTCATAAAATATTAATACCTCAACTTGAAATATAAAATTTGTAATTACATAAATAGATTCTTGAATGTATAAATGAGAAAAGGAAAAGTGTTTTGAATACAATGGTACATGTGAACCATTGTTTAGAATTGTGATCAATATGAATAAAATAATGAATGAATAAATGAACCATATTAATGTATGAATGAGACATTAGTTCTCATTATTGTAAAGAGGAGAAGTATTTTGAGTACAATGGTATAAAAGAATAATTGATGTGAATTGTGATCATATAAATGATCAAATGAATGTATGAATTATGATTGAAATTTATCATGAAATAATGAAGTCATAAAGCACAATATATTAATATTTTAAAGTATCAAATGCCCTAGTATACCTAACAAGATTGGTTTGGATAGTTTGGCATGCCAATAGGGTATTGTTTTAGCAGTACTGCGAAAGGAAAGGCTTTATGCTCGTATTCATGGCTTTATGCTGTATCCATGGCTTTTATGCCCGTATTCATGGCTTTTATGTCGATTATGTGATATCATGGCTCTTTAGCCATACCGATGCATACGTGGTTGACGCTCGTCCCATGGTATGACGCCCGAGGCACCGCGGTGTCCAAAGTGCCAATGACCCGTTATCCACCCGATGCCTAGTATAGGTTACTTGGGCAGTCAATTAAAGTATTATTCAATTCAAGCAGCTAAGTTAAGTTAAGTATAATGAAAATCCAGTACAATTAAATTAAGTATTGAATGAATAAGCAAAAGAGATTAGTAAAAGAAACATAGCAAAAATATAAATTGCAGAACTGCAGACTTGAAATACAATACGATAGAATAAATTATATACCGCTAGTATTATCGAAAAGTTATAAACTAAGCACTTCCAAAGAGGAACAAACTAGTATATAAGATCGTTGATACTAGAAATACCATACCAAATTAAATTGATTCTTGAGTATCTGAATTATCATTTATTTCTTTCTTTACTTGTATATATTATTTCGGTTATATTATTGCACCACTAAGCGAAATGCTTAGCGCGATGGAATTGCTTCCTCGCGCAGTAATCAAGGTAAAACCAGAGACTGGCCGATCGAGATTTTGGAGTCCAGATCTACGTATGTCAAGAGTTCAAGATTGTCACCTCCTCAAAGAATGCATGTAGATAGGGCTCATTTTATACATGTTATGTATATTATTCATTCCTAGCACATTGTAAATTATTTGTATATCTTGTACAAAATAAACTCATGTAATTAACCTATGAATTATGGAAGCTATTCAAAGTAAGTATTTTAGTATGTGAATTGAATTTGAGTTATAATGAGATTATACTTGTGAATATTGAGATATTGAAAATCTAATGAGATTTCTGAGAAATCTGGATACTGTATTGAGATACATTATGTTTGAAAATTTTTGAGACTATTAAGTTTGGGAAATTGAGTATATATTGAAATTGTCTTTGGCAGGTTCAAAAGAACTGTTAGTCCAAATTACAAACGACACTTTGTCGGATTATCGTTAAAATTTTTGAAATTTCCAACTTAGTTAGATTTTGATAAAAGTAAAAATAGCCTAAATCTTCAATAAAGTTTTTGAATAAATAAATCAAGGACTGTAATGAAATCAGATAAAATAGAGTGCTCCGGCACACTGAGTGGCATAACTTGCTCGGCTACACTGTAGTCGGGTAAGGGGTGTCACACTTAAAACATTAAATTATGAGTTTAGTGTAAAAATTAGAACTTTGGTAATTTAGGGCTAGGGTTTGAAACTCAAATTTTGGGGTTGATGCAATTGAACACAAATTGATGTTGTAATGGTCAATTAATGACCATTTGGTGTAGTTTGAACAAAAATTGGAGTGAATTGTGACATTAATTAGGAGAAAGGTTAGGCTGCCCCATGAGTGCATTCTGGACCCTTCGAGTCCAATGTGCTTATAGTTATAATTTAAGCTATGTAACTCCAATTGGTGCAAGGCCAATTGGAGGTGAAACTAGACACATAATGGCCCAACTTTGATGAAGAAACCTTGGCCATAAAACCACAATAGAATGAGCTAAAAATTAACCTAATTCGGGTAACACACATTCTGCCCTGGGTAAAATGACCAAATGAACAGTGTTTATTCATTTGATCATAAATCAGTGTAGAAAAATTCAATTGACCTGAAATTTATAACACAACTCCAAATTTTGACCAGAATGTAATGAAATTGCCCACCAAATTTAGGACACCAAAGCTGCCAGAATGGGATTCTGCCCAGAAATTCTAGGCAGAAACCAATCTGGCGAGCCTTGCTAAAATTAACATATCTTGAGCTAGAAAACTCCAAATGTAGTTATTCAAAAAGGGAATTAAACAATACACATAAAGGAACAACTTTCATGAAAACAAATTTGTCAAATTTTCACTGTAGTAATGACCAATGGAACAGTAAACTTAAGGCATAAAATCTGAAAATTTCAATTAACAAATAATAAGCTTTGAAATGGTATTAGCAACCAATGCCAACAAATTTAGGATACAAAATGTGGTATATTGGTGATATTAGGACTAATATACCTATTGTCTATGAAAAAGTCAATATTTTAATGGACTAATGGGATGAATAATAACTATTGAACTTCAATTGCAAAGAATTTCATATTTAAAATTGTAATATGCCCTAGTAGGCCTAGTGTGATTGATTTGGATAGGTTGGCATGCCAATATGGTTCTGATAGCAGTACTGCGTATGGCATCATGCCATTCTGTGATTTATGTCTTATGTGGCCATTTCACGATTTTATTGCTTTTAGCCATTCTAACACTATTGTGATACTTGGTCTCGTACCTAATATTATTACAGCTTATTAGCTATTCTGTTGCACAACTGAAGACACATTATGACCAATGGTGTGACGGCTCGAGGTACTTGGTACCCAGTGCCAGTTTACCCGTTTATCCAGTCCAGTCAACTAGTATAGGTTACTTGGGCAACCAAAATAAATTTAAATCAAATAATTGATATAAAAAGTACCAAATTAATAATAATACAAAAAATTATCAAAAACTTGTCCATATGAAAAATTAGCATACACTCTGCATGTTTAAATTATTTGAGCTCTTTTTATTTTATTATTGGCACCACTAAGTAGTATTGCTTAGCACGTTGCTTTTACCACGCATAGGTACTGGAGATACGGAGCGTGATCCCAGTAGACCCTAGACAGGGTGAGAGTCAGATCTACTAGTGTTCTGTGTTACCTCTCAGCTACAGTGCATTGGTAAGATGCTAGGCTACATTTTGTATTTTGTGTTTTGTATTTTTTAAATTTTATAATTAAACTTTTATTTTATCATGTATATTTGAAACTTATGTGATTATGTATTAATGAAATTATCTGTAAATTGTGTTCATAAATAAAAGTCAAGTATTTGTTTATGATTTGAGTATAAATATGATGTGAATTGAATGATTAGAAGGTTTAAGAAATTGAGGAGAATTTGTTGAGAATTGATGACATATTTGGAGTTATGGATTTGAACAATTATTGAAAGTGTTTTCTACATGTTTCGAAGAACTGCTTTCTCCATTTTTAGCCAACACTCTGCCACATTTTCTGTAAAATTTTTGAAACCTTAAATTAGATCAAAATTTTAATAAATAAATTAAATGACATAAATTTCACTTTGTAATGAATCAATATATAAATAAATAAATTATGAAAAGGGTAAATTGTAATAAAATAAGATATGCTGCTCCGACACACTGTGTGACATATCTTGCTCAGCCACACTGTAGATGGGTAAGGAGTGTCACATTTAGTAGTATCAGAGCACAGTTTAGGCATTTCTGGATCAAGATAGAGTCCATACCATGTATTGCATTTCTAAGAGTCGTTGTGACACTAATGCATATCTGTTTGTTTTCTTATTTTGATTAGGATATAGACCCCACATCACAGAGAACAGCTAATAAGGAGGTGGAGAGTCATGCTTCACTAGTGGTTAAAGTTGGAGGCAGAGGGGAACCTGCTCCACCAGCACCAGAAGTGCCTTTACAGCCTTCGCTGGCTATGTTTCAGGAAATGGTAGAATTTTTCAAACAAATGGCAGAAGTTATGCCACCGCCCCCACCTCCACAGCAGAAGTCACATTTAGAAAAGCTCAGAAAATTTGGGGCCGTGGACTTCTTGGACAAGAAAGAAGATGACCCACTGGCAGCTGAAAATTGGCTAGACCGCACCATAAGGGTACTGAAGCAACTCCATTACACCTCGGAGCAAAATCTGGAGGGTGCTGTGTCCCTGCTCCAAGACGATGCCTATCAGTGATGAGACACAATATCCAATGAGGTCTGGCCAAAGCAGATAACTTAGGAATTCGTCCTCGCCGAGTTCAAAAAAAATATTTGGGCAATGTGTACTTAGAGGAAAGAAGAAGAGTTTATCCCGAGGCAGCGTGTCGAGCGGAGTATGAGAGGGAGTTTGTCAGACTAAGCCGCTATGGAAGGGAAGTAGTTCCCAATGAGGCCGATAGGTGTAAGAGATTTGAAGAATGATTAAATGACAACATCAAGATAATGATCACTACCATGGGAATTACGGACTTCACAAAATTAGTTGAAGTTGCCTTAAAAGTCGAGAAAGTAAGAATTAATGAGTAGAACATAAGGGAGAGACAATAGAAGAGGGGTCTAGGTCAGACTAGTTCATGTTCTGCACCTGAAAAGAAGTTCAGAGGTCCACTTGTTTAGAGTTCGGGTCAGCTTCAAGGTCAGGTTCAATCCCAGAGGCCCAGACCACAGTTCACACCTAGGAGAGGCCAGTCCACACCATTAGTGGGCAGCTCTCTCTAGGGACAGTGTTCAGGGGATCAGCCCTAGCATCTTCTGCCTATCCACACTACCAGAAGTGGCATAAGGGGGAGTGTTGGCGAATGACTAGTGCTTGCCTATGGTGTGGGTCTATAGAACACCAACTCAGAAATTATCTATGCAGAACTACTACAGCTACCCCAGCCCAAGCAGACAGGCCTGCCCCTGCACCTCAAAAGGGTAAAAGGCCCGGTAAATCTGAGGCAGTTGGTCCATCACAGAGGCTTACATCTGAGACAACCGAGAGGCCAGAGGCCAGAGCACCTGCCAGGGCTTATACCATGAGAGCATAGGAAGAGCAAGATGCCCCAGACATCATTAGGGGTATGTTTTCCCTCTATAACATCTCTGTATATGCATTGGTGGATCCAGGATCTACCCACTCATACAAATGCATCAAGCTACTCGTAGAAAGGGGGATATTAGTAGAGGAGAGTGACCAAGACATTCTGGTCACTAATCCATTAGGCCATAGTGTGGTGGTGAATAAGGTATATTGTAACACCCCGCTTG